>NC_088346.1:11117500-11320000 GCF_036884655.1 Musa acuminata AAA Group | reverse complement strand
TAGTACGTTTGAATCCTTTGAGATTAGTCAACCACAAGGAGTATAGTCCAATAATATACATTTTCAATAGTTTAAGTTATTATATGATCATGAGAATTTTTTTTCCTCATTTTTTTGATAGTTTCTAAACAAAAATTCTAAACTCTGGCATGTTGATTTATTCATAGTAGCCTTTCTTATCCTGTATGAATTTTTCAATAGTTCACATGAATCCTTTGAGATTAGTTAACCACAAGGAGTATATTCCATTAATATACATTTTCAATAGTAAAGTTATTTTATGATTATGAGAATTTTTCCCCATCTTTTTGATAGTTTCTAAACAAAAATTCTAAACTCTGGCATGTTGTTTTATTCATCGTAACCTTTCTTAACCCAGCCAAATTTTAAGCACCACAAATTCTTATTTGGTTTGAAAACTTGATCCATCATATGCTCCAAGTAATTTATTTTTCTCCATGTTCTCATTTATTGACTTTGTCCATTTCATTCGAACTTAGATTTAACATCTTGATATTGTCTATTTCATTTGAAATAAGAGATGTCATGTACGCATTTTGAAGCGCACATGATAGAAGATCCTAGAGTGGACATATGCCTTTTATCATATGAATCCCAAAGCATCTCTCTCATACAAAGGGGTATGTGTCAATCATCGAAGGGATATCCATCCTTATAAAAACATTGTAAATCCCACTTTTAGCCATAATGAAGAGACTTTGAGAAATTATAGTAACCATGAAACTAGGTGAGGTACCTAAGTGAGGAGAGTCCTCATGGGTTAGAGCAATCTGATTTGTTTTTTCCTCTTTGACGTGTGTTCTGCTCTTACTATCACAGCGAAAACTTCTTTGTCTCGTTTTCTTTAACTTAAGATGCTGAAGCCTGATAATTTAAACTTTAATTTTGTTTTCTTACCTAGAATTATAGTTTCTTAGTAAATGTGATATATCTTTTCTGATTCTGACATGATGGCTCAAAGAGAACATAGGTTTTGAATTAAATAGGAAGCACTTTCTGTGTTTTCCGATAAGTAAATGTAATTATAATTTTTATGTATAGGTACTCCTGAGGGGTCCAAAGAATGCTAGGGAAGCTGTGAAGCACTTTGGTAAGGCACCTGGAGTTCCACATAGCCACACCAAGCCTTACGTCCGATCCAAGGGAAGGAAGTTTGAACGGGCTCGCGGAAGGAGGAACAGTAGGGGTTTCAGAGTTTGATTTGGCCCTTGTTGTTATTGTTACGTAAAAAGTTTTGCACAACTCCTGCTGCAGTGAGAACTCTACTTTCCCAAAAATTGTGGTGTTTTGTTTTCTTAAAGGATGCTTCGGCTTGGAAACATGAATTCAATTTTTCTAACAAAAACATTTTTTATTATGCATCTCTCATCTATTCATCTGGTAAAAAATGGATGAAGTAGAAATGGATCTATGTTGATATGTTCATGAGCAACAACGCATGTTGGAGGACCAGGCTTTGTTTCAAGAGATGATCAAGTGCTGGGGGCAAGTTCATTGCTGAAGGAAACTGCTGGATAATGGATAAATGAAATGAAGGCAGTAGAAGAGGGGATTAATGCTGCATTGGAAGAAGGAATCCAGAAGCTGCATCTGGAAGTGGATGCTGAAGTCTTAGTTCCACTCCGTACCAAGCAGGAGCAGCCACCTTGGCATTTTTGACTTACTATGTTAGTAATGGACTTTTGGCCTTCAAATCTTTTCTATTACTTGGGTTTTTAGAGAAGCTAACAACTGTGCTCACTGGTTGGCTGCCAAGTTTTTGGTTGAAGCCCGGTTTTCCTCCGGAGTTGCTCGAGGCTTTGATGAGCAGATAGCTTATCTTATATAGTTGGCTGCATTTAGGATTTCGATCTTTTATCTTTCAAAAAATTATATTGATATCTATATAATTATAAAAGTAAAATATCTAAATTCATTTATCCTAACTATATTAATTTTATCAACGAAAATAAAAAAAAATGATTGACCTTACGTTGCTTTGTCTTTTCGATTGCAAATACAAATTAAATGTGACTTCGTGCTCCATGCTTTTGTGTGATAGGTCAACAGAATCTAATAAGAAGTCAAAAGTGGTCATGAACCAAAGATGAATCCTTTAGCCCAAGACTACTTCAGCGCAACCTGCATTCACAAAACAGCTCCATCGTATAAGTATCGATACAAAAACGCAAGCAGCCACACTTGATTTTTTTCTTCCTTTTCGGGTAGAAATTATGTATGTGCTCAGAGCTTCACAGAGAGAATGGTAGAAACTAAAAATCATCGACATTTCAAGAGCAACAACGACGACAACAATTTTCTCAAGCACCTGTCAGATATGAGAATCTGTACACCAGCATCAAAGACTAACACAATGACAGTAGTACGTCCATAGTTAATATGGATACAAACTAGGAGGAGAAACTGACTACTACATTCCTCACCAAGAAAATGCTGCTTTATGTCCTGGTTGCATTAAGAAATTTGTCTCTAGAGCTGACACTTGTTATGCAATCTCATATAACCAGCTTGAGATCCAACTTATAATAGCTTAGATACTTTACCGGCGGCAGGCCAAAAGAAGTGGAATGAGGAAAGAATAAAGAGAAAGAATTGCTGAAACCCCTACTACAAGCAGCAGTTATCAATAGCACAGGACTAGGTTGAGATGTCATCAAGAACAACATCAGCTGGATCCCCTATCCACAATCTTCCATCCCTCCACTTGAACCTGATCCTCAGCTTCCCGTTAGCATCTATGCCCATGATCTCACCCTTGCTAGCAGATGTCTCCATTCCCCATCCCCACCTTGGCATCACCAGACCCGGTTTTATTCTTATCCTGTCACCTACTCTGAATGCTCTCACCTTTTCCACCTCCCACTCTTTGCATACCCATAGTCTCTCTCTGAAACAGAAAGCAATTCTCAACTCCCCATCCTCTGCCCTGTGCACCACTCCTATACTGGCATGTGTCACATCTCCCCACTGGTATGTTGGGGTCAGAATAGCTTCCCTCACTTTGACCCAATCACCAACTTGCACTTTCTCTTCCTCCAATCTGTCCACCTCGGCTGGGTCAATCATCCAAGCTTTAGATCCTGCTGGTGTATATATTCTTAGCTTCCCGTCTGCATCTACAGAAGATATAGTCCCAATACTAGCATGGCTGTGGGTGGACCAACCAAATCGTGGCTGCTTCACACATTTCTTTATTTTCACCCGTTGCCCCACATCAAGCCTGTCTACCGCCTCAAGGTGCGCAGCAGGTCCCACCCACCTCTCCTGCTCACCGCAAAACGCAACATGAACAGTTCCATCCCACATATCTTGTTCATACCCTATTCCATGCACTACACCGATGCTTCCAGGTTTCAGGGACTTCCAACAACCTGATACATCTTTAAGCCTGACCCAATCACCAACCTCATACACTTCCTCCTTCTCAAGGTCTGCAGGGTCTCCTTTCCACAGCCCTGGAATGCCAAAAAAGGACACCCTGACTTCTCCATCTGCATGCACACCAGTTATGATGCCTCTAGAATCAGGCCGAGCATCTCTCCAGCCCCATCTTGGTTCAACAATTACAGCACGAAACCGGACGTAGTTCCCTATTTTCAGACATGGGACTTTCTCAACGTCCATGCAATGAGTAATCCATTTCCCCTTCCTGAAACACCCAGCCAACTCCAAGTATCCAGAGTCTTGTATGCTATGAACAACAGCTACACTTTCTTTCCCAATGCTGTTCCAGTCATAGGTGGGTCTAGAACCAAGACTTGGCTTCAAACGCACCCAATCTCCTACTGCAAAGCCTGTAAGTCTCTCGGCATCTCCTGGGGCAACTTTCCACAAGCTACTTCTACCAGCAACCTTAATCTGCATTAAACAATAATTTGTGGAGGAAATAGAGAAAAAAATAATTATGCTGAATCTAACACAAGAACACTATTGTTAGCAGATAGATAAATGTCTCACGTTCAAAGTTCCATCCATATCTATTCTTGTTATTGCCCCAACAGTTGCTGCAGTTTCATTTGACCATCCTAGTCGTGGCTGAGATATGGATGGCATCAAATGAATCTTTTCTCCTACTTCAAAGGGCTGCACCTTCTCCATATCCGCCACTGAGCAGCTGAAAGGTTTACTTCTGAAGCACAAGGCAACACCCATATCGCCATCATCTTCTAGACTATGGATTATCCCAATACTGTTTCGTGTGACATCTTCCCATCCATACTTGGGAGATGGTACTGAAGCTTTAACTCTGACCCAGTCACCAACCTGCACACCACATTTGTTTCAAGGATTTGGAATTTCAGATATGATATTTGCCAAAGACTTTTTGAGGATCAAATTTATAGAGAAAAGTACCTTAAAGTTCTCGACCCTTTCCATATCAGAAGGATCAGCTTGCCAATGGGTTGATCGATTTGGAATATCAATTATGAGCAGACCATCAGTCTCTATCTCAATTATTTTTCCCACACTATGATGTGTCTCACCACCCCAAGCATATCTAGGCTCTGCAACAGATCTCTTTACGCATACTTGGTCACCAATCTGAAAAGGTTAAAGTAGAGAATGTGAATAAAATATATTTCAAAAAAGGACAAAAAAAGTGTAGTAACAAAGAAAAAAAAACTGAAAATCATATATTATCTAACAACCATGTATCTCACTTACCCTGAAAGGTTCAACAGGTTCAACTTCCTCAGGTTCACAGTGCCATGGAGTAGCCAAATAGCAAAGACCTAGCAAAAGGCTACTATCAGGTCTGATGGAATACACAATCCCAATGCTTCCAGGAGTTACAGCTTCCATGCCATGAATAGAAGCTGTTAATGAGGGGCGAACGCGGACCCAGTCACCAACCTTAAATTCTTCAACTCTTTCCATTTCAGCAGGATCAGCTCTCCATCCCCTGGATGCTCCAGGAAAACCAACCCTTAAGATACCATCATCATCAACACACAGTACAGTCCCAATGCTATCTCGTGATTGACCACGCCATCCAAATCTGTAGAAGGAACAATAAATAGCAACTATTAATGAACTCAGCTTGAGAGAACAACCAACATCATGAAGAAAAGGATTTCTCATCCTAGATCCATATCGGCCCATGCCCGGACCAATACAGGTTTGGTCCATACTGGCATACCAACAAGGTATGCCAGTACATCCTAAAAACAAAAAAAAACCTAATATAGGGAAATACAATCAATATTGATGGCAACAAAGTGATTCTATACCAAATTAAAACACATTGAATAAGGACTGAAAGCAGTATCTAAAGAATTATGGCCAATTACCAGAATATAACCAACACAGAAAACAGGGTTGAATTAGTTAGCTAATAACCAACAAAATTGTCTGATTATGAAATTATAAAACTCTACGAATTCTACTATGGGGTTTGTACAATCTTTTATTAACTTAGAAAACAGTATGATAAAGGTCCCAGAAACATCGTGTGTTGGATTTTTCAAAAGAAAGGGGTGTCTAGTAGTTATACTGAGGTGACAAAAGATAGATATAAAGTTGAGCATCTCAGTAAGTTCTATATCACTGCAGGTTTTACCAAAAGCTTTAGTTCTATCACTTTATTTTTTCACAATGAACTAACTAGGCATACTCAGAATAAACTTTCATCGAGGAAAATGTTTGTTAATGATATTTTTTTAATTAAAGAGATTAATAGGGATTAATCCAAAACTTCTATGGTAGCAAACATGAGAAAATAAGGATATTAGACTAGACAAGAGTAAGACTACCATATCAAGTGAAACTATAGCAATATCAAAAGATGGAATAGGCAGAGAACATTTTAGAAGTATTGATTATCTTCAATCATTCAATAGAAAATTTTTTTTTATGAAGATATCATTTATTGCAATCAAGTGAGATAACAAAAGTGGTGCAAGACATCCAAAGTGCTATATAATTGTTGTGTGACCCTTTCTATAGCTGAAAGCCAATTATTTTCTATAGCCCATGGATCATCTCATACTGAGAGATGACCCAATTTAAGCTCTAGACTATCCAGTTCTTTTAAGTTTATAGTCGGCCTGGCTAGGTTTGATTTCTGAAGACTAGAACAGGTTATTAATAAAAAGTGCCTTTTGGGCTCAGTTAGATAATCGCAGTGTCACTGCTGCCTTCATCTGAAGTTAAAGAACAAGAGAGGAAGATAACATAAAGAACAAGAATTCTAGCTCTTGCCTCTTATCTCCAATACAAATTATGTCCTCAAGTGAAGATTAAAGACTTCAATTGATTGCAAGTCGCCAAGGTTATATTTCTCTAGTATTTCTGCTCCCATTAATATCAAAAAATACAGGGCGATACAATGGTCTGTACCACGAGACCATATTTGTCCAACTACTGGCAGGTGGATCACGATTGGATCCACAACACAAAAACCATAAAAACTAACACAATTTGAGAAGTGTAAACAATAAAATGCCAAATGATGCCTTCAATCTGTTCCAATTTATAATAAAATAGGACACAAATTAAATATTTATTACATTATGTGTTTTGGTTTAGAATATGGAGTTGGTAAGAAGAGGAACGATTCATATAACATTGAATTGTCATGTTCCATAAATAGAGTTTGTGTTGGAAGTCCAGACACTAGCGGAAGTTTTTGGTTTTCTCCAATCTTTTCTTCTATCATCTCTCTCCTAGTGTTGTTACTTTTTATAAAACCTGTGTTCTAACAAAATATAAGAGACATGGTCAAGAGCCAGCTTGCGCCAAAAGCAACAGACAAAACTATGGTGCTTCTAAGAGGTGATCGTGGACATATAGGTCAATATAGGTCACCACCATGGCTTTTAGGAATAACATGATCCAGTTGCACATCCTTCAAACCGTGTATTGGCAGGAGCGATGGGCAGTAATCACCCTTTTTCTTAGCTAATTTTGGAGACATAAAAGCCCAAATACTTAAATTCAATAAAATGAAAAAATGATGGGAAACAAGAAATATAAAGATTTGCACAAAGCACAAGTAAAACTAAAAAATAAATATACAATCACATTCCACTAAAATATCATCATGAGCATAAAGACTAATTTAGTAGCATGTCCTATTACATATAGAATTTTAAAAATTAAAATAACATGGGTAGTATTACATAATTAAACTGTTGTTGATTTAAATGTGTGACTGGATGTGTCACCTCCTATCAAGCATAATCTAATTCTGAGGGAAAATAATACAACCTCCAAAAGAAAATTTAGAGGAGGAGAAAAGAGAGGGAGACAAATATAAAAGAGATAAAAAAAATAAAAAGAATAAGGAAATAGAAAGCTTTATTATCACTTCAATGAATTGACCAAGGGACCGAAGTAATGTATTTTACAAATCAAGAAAGCTTTGACTTGATCTAACCTAATAAAGACTTGAAATTATAACTATGGTGTGCTCCCTCATTATTTGTTTAGTATTCTGCCTGCCCCTGGCAATCCCTTACTGAATTCATGAACTGGTCAGGTACCCATGAGGCATGTGGTACCTGCCTTAGGGATGATGGCCCTAGCTTTTTTTGTCCTATGGATGGCCAGCCCCTAATGGGATTCAAAAAGAGGTAAAAAACATGGTCCACTTCCCTTCCTCCTCCCTCTTGGATGATTAGGGGTGTTCTTAGGTGTCTTTGGTTCGAATTAAGACTGACATGAACAAGGAAACTCAAGATGGATCAGTCATTCTTGTTGACCAGGACAAATTCCAATCCAAGTAAATTTGCCTAGTTGACAAGCTAGACCTTGAAAAAACTGATCAAATTCATGCATAAGCTATGCATTCATAGCATTCATGTGGGATTTAAGAAATTTTACATAATGCAGTTGCTCAAAAAGTTAATCCAAATTATCTACATGCACCCTTATAAATAACTGCACCACCATAAGAATGATAATCTGGCATTGCCGCTCCCTCACCTCAAAGTAAAAATCAGCTGTGCCAATGAAAATCAACAACACATTAACACTAAAGAGTTAGAATGCTGTTGGGCTAATTGACCAAATAGCAACATCTAGAAATATCAACTAATTCAAGAACATTGATGCTTGGTTTACATGTCTGCTAATGCTATTTTATATACATCAATTGAAGCAAGGATTACAATTTCAGTTCATACCGGTGTATCAAGCCCTTTTTGGTATGGTACATACCGAGGCATACCGATGGTACACTCAAAATCATAAAAAAAAACCCTCCAAAAATACTTAGAAAATAGAGAAAAATTAGATTAGGATTTTTAAGTTAGACATAAGTATAAATTTAATACAATTTTAGCAAAAATAATGTAAATTAGGAAAGAATAATGCCACATATTTTCGGGCTTTGAAAAGTAACTTTGTGATACACTCTAAATCGTCCTTTCATTAATATTAAATTATCTATAAAAAATTATTTGAATTAATATATTATTTTTTATACAACTTAAATTTTAAGATTCAAATGAATTCAATAATCAATCAATGGATGCACCTAGTTCTACCAAAAAAAATAAGACTCCATAGGTGGTGGATCGAGATCCTTCATCCTATGTATCAGTATATCAATGTGATATGTTTGTCAGACCCAATCCTGAAATTGGTCCCACGACAGTGTATTGATACATCGTATGTCATTGGTGTATCAATGTAGTGATGGTCATAGTCTGATCTTCATGAACTATATGTGTCCGAGGCGGGTCTTGAGGCAACGATGAATGTGACATGTATTAGTGTGGAGCATAGAGAATGTCATAACTTCTACTCTCGCTAGTGATATGTTGCTCCGTATGGTCAGATCGATCATCATATTGTTGCTCAAAAAAGTATGACCAATGATTTCAATAGGCGCTCGGGCGAGGCGAGGCCCGAGGGCCTCGCGTCACTTCCAGGCGGCGCGCTTCAAAGAGGCGCCGCCTGGGCGCTTGCATGAGCCCAGGCGTCGAGCGCTTCGGGCGAGCGCCTGGGTTAAACCACATGACCGAACTAGCATTTTAGGTCTGGTTCGGTCTTCGATGCTTTAGTTGGTTCAATCGAACCAACTAAAGCACCGATATCAGCTAACGCTGCCCAATCCTAACCCTGCTCGCGTTCACGCTACCGCCGTTGCGGCTGTCGCCGCTCCTGCTCCCGCTGCTCACTGCTGTCACCGCTCACACTCCTGCTGCTCGTCGCTGCTCGCTGCCACTGCCGCTGTCGTCGCTCCCGCTGCTGCTGTCGCCGCTCGCCACTGCTGCTCACTTTTACCGCTGTCGCTGCACCCTCGATCTTCCCTTACACTCCTCTTCCTTCTCTTTTGAAAGTATACTGTTAATAATATACTGTATACTGTTAACAGTATACTGAATACTGTTAGCAATATACTGTATACTAGTAACAGTAATGTATTTGTATTTATTAGATTAATGATATATTATTTTGATTTTAATACTATTAAATAATTATATTTATTAATTATATTATATATTTTAATATTTTAACATCTCGTTTCGCTCAGGCGAGCGCCTAACGCCTCGGGCGTTTTTGGACCTTGGCGCCTAGTGCTTTTTAAATCACTGAGTATGACCAACTATCACCATATTGTTGTTGGCCGTAAGATTCTCCATAATACGACGACTGTGAATATGATGAGCTTCGCTCTATATCTACGTCATGAAGGCTCTAGCGTATCTATTAAAAATCATCCACTGGCCTCTCCTTTCCCTTTCATGCATAAACTTGATCAGTACCTCGTCGAGTTCCATGATCTGAATCTTGAGTGGCATGTGTAAAATTCTGCTCCTCGGTCCATGCACCACCCTCAAATTAACCTCTTGATTAGAGTATTTTTCCTCTTAATCCTCCCAAATTAGCCTCCTAAATTTGATCCAATCCACAAATTGTAGCTTTGATGAGTTTAGAAGAGTAAAAATATGGGAATAAAAGAGAGATATGAGTGAAAGAGTTTGAATATAAGAGATTGAAAGAATGAAATGAGTCGAAATAGTGAGGAAAGGGTTTAAAAAACCCTTTTCTAAGTCTTAAACGATCAAATTAACCGTTTGAAATAGGATAATCTCAGCCCTTGATCGGTAACGATCGAAATCCGACCATTACCGATTGGTACAGATTGGTAACGATCAGATTTCGATCGTCATCGCCTGGTACAGACCCCGTATCGCCCGATACGAGGTTAAGTGATCGATACCGCCCGGTAGATGGTGGTTTGTGTATCAGTATCCTATCGAACCAATATGTACCACCCCTATTGGACGGTATGCATAAGGACAGCAAACCCTGAATTGAAGCATTCATTTCTGCTATGTATTTCTTCAGTTAGCTGATAAAAAAAGAAGATGAACTCATTAAACTTGATTGTGTTTGTAACATCAAACATATACAACTACAGTCCTTGACCTTGCTTGGCTGACTCAACATTAGCAAAGTTTTACTGCATCACATGACCCAGAATAGTTAAAGTTAACAAAGTTAATGTGGATAAAAAGAATTAAAAAAGAGTTGAAATCTCAAGAGTAAACCATGGTTAAAATACTTCCCAAACTGATTGGTAGAAGCCAGTATTTAACGGTCTAGCAACCAACCAAGATATGAGCCGAAAGATTTTGCCTACTTTGGTCCGGGAAGGACTAAGCCACCTGGTAAACTCACCATGTTGGACTTGCATGCGTAAGCAGACCTATGGCGAACAATAAGTCTACCACATGGTACAAATACCCATCTTAATTTTTTTTTTTTTACAAATATCATGACTGTCTTGCTTTTCTTCTTCTCTTTGTTAGTCTGTCTTGCTTTATGTGGTACCAATACCCATCTTCATTCTCTTTGTTAGTCTCTCATCTTCTCCTTCTTGCTGCAACATAAACACTTCCTCCTATGGGTATGCCTCCTCTTCCTCTTCCTCTTCCTCTTCCTCCTCCACCGCCTCCAGTTCCTCATCTTGCTTTGTGCCTGATCTGGACCATACCAGCAGGTACCGACTCATACCAAGTATCAATAGGACACCTCAAACCGAACTAATATTGGTATTGAAACCGAGAATTTCAATCCATAAAGTCAACTCAGTTCAAATTCTCATGCAGAATTATATGGCAACATCGATAAGTCAAGTCAAAATTGATGCCTAGAATATTCAGATGTACCTTGGTTCTTTAACATCAGGCTTTAGCTTCACATGCTGTCCTCTGTCTAACGGGATCACCTTAATAACCTCGTTTGTCAAAACATGTGCTTCTCCAGTGCAGAAGGATACAACCAAACTGTCACTATTCAGGAGAGTCTGGACAAAACCAATGCTTTTGTGATTTGCACCCTGCCAACCATATGTTGGATTCTCAACACTTCTTTTGAATTTCACCCAGTCCCCAACTTGATATCTGTTAAAATGGTATCAGATATCAATTAAACATTACAGGTACAATTAAATAAAGCATTCAATTATGATTGTTAGAATATATACAAATAATTTATTCTGACATACATGGAAATATATCTAGTCACAGAATTTAAAAGACCAAGAACTTTCACCATACATGGTTGGAGAGAGATGAACTCCTTTGTCCAGGAGTGCTTCCACCAATGCTTCGGAGATCCATTCTCGAGGCAGGCCCTCAAGAAAATCACGCAATGTCCAGCCCCTGTATCAACAGTACAAACCAGAATGTTCTTTTTGGTTTGGACCTTTCCACTCAAAATAAGAAAGTACTTATTTGCTGAAAATTAAAGCTAAAATGATATTGTATCAACCTTTACGCCAAGATAATGGAAGCATAATTACTTAAAAGATTATTGATTTATGAGGATCGAACAACGACTAAGGGCCCTAAAGTAAGATAATAACAAACTGATCATATAATCAAGTAGGCAATGCAGAAAACAAGTGAGTCAACAAGTTCTATGCTTCTTTTGCTGAAACAATTTATACGAGAACCACAAGAACAAGGCATTAATCTGACCATAAAACAGCAAGAGGATTCAACTAAGTTACAGGGTCAGCCCTTGCCTGTGGTTTCGCACATCAACATCGGGAGATGGGTACTGCAGCATTACAACAATCCAGTTGAGATTTTCACGTATCATTTTTGCTGCATCAGCTGCAATATGGAAGGCATTGTCACCATCATCATCCTGATGAATTTCAGCCAGATTAGTATATTAGTACAAACAAATTTCAACGATAGATGCCACAAAATGTAACTATGATAATTCTAAAGCATGTAAGGGTAGGTCCAACCCAAATTACAGACATCTCGAACAACTTTTTGCATTGCAGTTTATCCTTCTCACCCACAAATATATTAGATGACACAATCAAAACTAAATACTTGCGCAAAATTGTAAAGTAACCTATTACTGAAGAATTTGATTATGGACGAGATGAATAGAAAGAAAATTCCATTCCCGTGGATCCAGAGTTGCCTTGGTCAATTTTATTCTCTCCACCATTTTCTCAAATGTCTGATGAAAGAAGGATTCTATGTTATGCATGTTTTAGAAAGACAAGTAATCTACTCATAAGGGAGGGTACTTCAATTCTTGAAACTTGAAACCTTAATTGTATACTCTAAAACATAAACCATAATTTATTTGAATTCAATCTAAAAGAGTTGTGACTTCAACATTGCTCCCCTTGGGAGACAATGGTGGCAAAAGTTTGTCTAGCATCAATATTCACTATTTTTTTAACCCAGACCATTTGCCACGGCTGGGAAGAGCAACCTAATTGGTAAAAGCAGTTTCTCTTATATATTTCAGAATATGATACTCAATTCACTTGTATCCAGATCACTTGTCTGATGAGCCATTTCACAAATACCTTACCTTTATCTCATCTTTGCCATTTTTCTGTTCTTTTTCAACCGAAGCACTAAAAAACAATTGAAACCATCAAACTTGGTGAACTGAGACTCCTTAAACTGTTCATTTCTGAACTTTTGACTCATCAAAATTGTCTAAAGATGAAAAGGAAATAGAAGAACATCATCTAGTCAGAATCATTGTAAGATATGCAAAAGACAATTTTTGAGATGCTGAACAGTGTCAAAATTATGCTGTCAAAGAAATTTATTAACTATAGGAAAACTTGTCCACAGAGCTTCTACGAAGATGTTGAGATATTGGAAGTAAATCTTTTACTTGCAAAATGAAGTGCTCAGATATAAACAGCATATTTGAAAACTTATACAGGAAGTAACTTCATTATAAACTAAACTAGGAAGTAGTCATAATACCTGCAAATTACAGTTTGCTCCAGCAGCTAGAAGCAAACCAACACATGAATTTGCACCTCTATTTAGTGCAACATGGAGGGGTATTGTATTTTGGGCATTTCTTATGTTCACATCAATCCCAGCTTCCAGAATTATCTAGCCATAAGTAATAACAGGGCACTAAATATTAGTATTGATCCAAGAAACCTTTTTTTTTATCCAAGAAACACTAAAAGCAACAAATGTAAAATGTGTAACTATTATTTAGTTAACATTAATCAAATTTAAAACTATGGATAGGCCTATGTTACCTTCACTAACTCTGCATCATTGATCATCGCTGCTGTATGCAAAGCTGTCCGGAAGTGCATTTCATCTTGGGCTGTGGGATCTGCACCGGCAGTGAGCAATATTCTAACCAGTTCCCGACCCTCTGTCAAAAGGTTCCCAACCAGTTAATTAATGTTAATATGACACAAGCATCTCAAAGCTCACACTAATTCTTATATAAAAAAAAGTTTTAGTGCATTCCTAACATGAAACAAAGCTGATCAGTACGAAGAGCATCTAAGAGAAAGAATGCAAACAAAAAATATTTATGGTTCTCTTACATTTCCAGAAGAAACACAACATTCTAAATAGGACAATTAAATGCGTTTAAAGAGAAATAAGAATTAAGTTCATACAAGAACATACATAAACATATTGTTTTAGAAAAAAGAACACAGATAAGAAAAGCAGTGTGTCAAATATAATGGATAAAATATCTATCAAGTCTTGACAAGGGAAGAAAACTCAAACTTTTTCCTGTGCATTTGGTGTTCCATAGGGCCAAACTTCCACAGACAGATGGATAATAGCCTCAGCCACATGATGTTAGAGGCTGCCAAAGCTAGAGTGAGAGACTAAGAAACCAAATTATTAGTGTCATAAAATTAAGTCAAAAACTTTCTAGCATACAGAAGTTGACAATAGAAAGGACTGTCATACTAATCTATAGCTTACCCTGCCTACTCCTGAAAGGAAAAACTATGATCTCCTTTCTTTGTACTAGAATATCCACCACAACCTTTCATTCAAATTAAGCCTTGTGCATCATTGATTATTAAGGCCTTAGACTTGACCTTCTTCACCTCTATGTCAGAAAGCTAGGAAACGTCGACGAAAAAAAGGTGATGCAGTCCAAGCTGTCTTGAATGATTAAAACTCCAATTTAAGCCATAAAATAATTTATTTCTTTTCAAAGGAGATGATAGAACTAGAATTTGAATTAATTAGAGACTCTAGTTTAACTGAGACACCTATGTAAAAGTTATATAAAAGCTGACAGAACCTATTCAGAGATCAATAGTTCTGCTGAATACTTGTTTTAGTAATTAGTTTGGAGCAAGGAAACTAGGATCCATATCGGGATAAACACTAAAATTTGATGCTGAGACAAGGCTAAATAAGTTAGATCAATCACATTGGATGAACAGAATGGGAGTTTTTCTAAATATATTAAAAGCAGGACGTTACAAAAGAAAAGAAGGAAAATAGAGAAGATAGAAAACTGATTAAGTGTGAACGCTATTAGCAAATTCTCCATCCAATTAATATCATTTTCTATTTATCATAACCAATTGACAAACTTAAAGTAGATTTCAGTAAAGCTTAAGGGCATACAGACAAAAAAGAATTGCCCACATTTGGTTTTCCCTTAAGGATTTCCACTGATTAAAGATTGCAAAATCATAATATCACATTAGCAAAAAGTCTCAAAATTCAAAACAATAACAATAATTTTAAATAAATAAAAATTAACAGTATTAAAATCAAAATAATATATTATTAATCTAATAAATAAAAAAATACGATTACTAGCATACGGTTAACAGTAAATTGTTAATATATTGTTAACAGTATACTATCGAGTCGATGTGAGAAGAATGAGTAAGAGTAAGAAGGCAGCGGCAGCGAGGGCGGGAGCGACGACAGTGGCAAGCAGCGACAGCAGTGGCAGCAGCGAGCAACGACAATGGTAGAGAGAGTGCAACATAAGAGTAACACCGATGCTCCTGATTGAGAGCAGCAGTAGTGGTAGCAGCGAGCAACGGCAGCAGGAGCGGGAGCGGGAGCAGGAGCAACGAGCAGCGATAGTGGTAGCGGCGAGTAGTGACAGTGACAGTGGCAGCAGAGAGCAACAGCACCGGAGAGGAAATGTCGACGATAAAATCGTGAGCAGGGTTAGGGTTGGGGAAGTCGCGAGAAGGATGCTGGGAGCTGATATCGGTGCTTTAGTTGGTTTGATTGAACTAACTAAAGCACCGAGGTTGCTTGGTTTAACCAAGGCGCTCGCCCGAGCCCAAGCACCGGGCGCTTCGGGGCGACGCCTCTTTGAAGCGCGCTGCCTGGACATGAACCGAGGCGCTCAGGCGAGGCGTCGCCCGAGCGCCTATTGAAATCGTTGGTATACAGGCAAGGAGCCAAGTATCAAGTGCATCCAATTTATGGTGACTATTACAAATTTTGAAGATGTACAACATTTAAATACTGTTAGTAGTGAAACTATAAATAGTTCAGGGTGTCTTTCATTTATAAAGAGGTGAAACAAAAATTACTATTAGTAGTAATAGTGGTACAAGGAGACGAGAGGAAGGAAACTTCAAAAGACTTTACTATAAACTATAAATAAAAATTTAAATATGTTTAACTTAACAATTGATATGATTTTTTTTCATAGCACAATGACAACAATAGATCCATAGCCGATCCCAAGTAGTTGGGATTTTGTGGCTTTGTTGTCATTGCACTCCATTTTATAAAAAAGAGGATCTAGCACTCTTTTTTTAAAATGTTGTGCATGCCTCAGCCTTGGTTTGTCGTCTTCTACCATCACAGACAATTGCTCATCGTGCAAAATCACACAGCCAAACTTCTTGGATAGTACATTATTTGTTGGTTAATGGGAAACAAGCTCAATTGACCACCAGAAGATGATTATATTTTTCAGAAAATTTAGTATGGCTTCCACAAGGACAAGGGCAACATTAATGCAATAGCAGCAGTAAAAACGACAATGAAAAACACAAAACTGATTGCAACTTGTTCAAGTCAACCAAGTGGATCATTTCTATCCATTTAGCTTATTAAGGGCAACAACCTCAGACCAACCAAGGTCTACATTTCCTCTCTTTTCGATATCAAGTTGTCTTTAGTCTTACTTCCCCTCTATGTCTTTTTTGAATATAATCGTGTTACCTTCTAATACATAGTAATAAGGTCTTCCGCAATCAGACATGCCAAGAATATCAATAATGCATTTCATCTTCAACGAATGCTATCTCCAAGTTACCACCAAAGCAATCATTTTTTTTATCTTCAAATTCCTCATTATAACTCCAGAAATTTTTAATGTGCTCCTTTTTTAAAAAATTCTAGTAAATCTGGATCCTATTCCAAATTACCAAAAGGGTATGATTATCAAATAGCATAAACCATACACTTAAACCTGAATATGCTGTACATGTTCATGGCAGAATGCAAGTAGATAATGGCTTATTCTTCATGTAAATTTTTCATGACTCAGAAATCCATCTTAATTCAAATCTACAACACTAAGTCCCTAAGGCCACAATCATGTATTTACAAGTAATTAAAATAAAATAATGAATCCCACTACTAGAGCAAATTTGTATTTATATAAAGACTCCGACAATATTTTAGCCAAAAATAATAACCTGCAGAAAGCCTCTTGATCCACAATATGCTAGTCATTAGAAAAATATTTTTGTTTCATAATTTATATAGTCCAAGAATATCTTCCTTCTAGAAATCTAATAAAACTGAAGCACATTATCTAATAAAACTAACCAATAAAAAAATTGTACCCAATAATTTGCCTGAAAATCTTGTGCAGCAGAAGGCCTAAGCTTTGTTGATTGGTTGAGTGGCTGCTGAAGATGGCAGATAGAAAATCTAATAATCTGATGGTTTCCTTGGCAACAAGCTAGAAGGAGAAGAAGAACGGGAAAATACAAAGAGAAGAAAGTAAAGACAAATTTGGAAATGGGAAGGTGTAAGATGAGAGAATGTAGATGCTAGCAGCAAAAGGCACTCACCAAGCTTAAAAAATATGTAAATTTTATTGCACATCTAGGGTTCAAAAAACCAAGCAGACATGTACATATCACTAGGCTTTCACTGGTCTGCCCCTGAACCTGCACATGAACTAGGCCAACACCGGTCCTTCACCTGGTTCTTTCACTATTACCAGACCGTAACCTCACGTGTGGTTCTTGGATCCAAAAGAGATCCATGGCTTCTTTTTAGCCCTGCCACTTTCCCCTTCATTCTCATTTCCTCTTTCAATCCCTTTCAAATGTCACCCATTTTCTCCCCCAAACTCCAATCACCAAGTTCAATCCCAAGTTCTGAACCATATTTTCACAAAAAATTGGATAAATTTGAGTATAATCTTTTAAGTTTTAATATAATCACTCTCTATATGGTTGCAATTAGTTTAGGATTTATTGCTATCAGTTATTTTATGAAACTAGGTTAGTATTTAGACACTTTACCTTAACCGATTTGTGGCTGATCCACAAATAT
Organism: Musa acuminata AAA Group; assembly: GCF_036884655.1. Lineage (NCBI taxonomy): Eukaryota > Viridiplantae > Streptophyta > Magnoliopsida > Zingiberales > Musaceae > Musa > Musa acuminata. The sequence goes on along the minus strand of NC_088346.1, from coordinate 11,302,199 downwards.
CAAGCCTGGAACCTTACAAATCTAGGCTAGGTCTGTGGGGATCGAAGCTTCATTCTTGTGGATCTAGCCTAGATCCACAAAAAAATAAAGCCAAGATCTGGCTATATTCACAAGAACAAAATCTTCATCCTCACGGATCTATCTTCACAAATCTAGACTAGATCCACATTATATTCGCAAATTTAAGGCTTTATCCATGAGGATCTAGAATAGATCCATATAGATCAAGCCTGGATTTTCAAGATTTTAGGCTAGATCCATCCAGATCTATCCTAAATCTACAAGTTTCAAGGCTTGATCTATGCAGATCTAGCATAGATGTGCATATACCTAGCTTTAATTTTAACGGATCTAACCTTCACTTTTGAAAATCAAATTTGTATCTTATGGTCTGTGGATCTGAATAAGATTGACATCATTTTATAGTAAAATGGTCACAGATCAGCAATGCTCTGATAACATGGCAACAAGCTCAATGTTTGGAGCATTACCATCATTGATAATGCATTCATCGTGACCAAGTAGGTCGAGGTGAAAGAATAACCCATTTGAAGCAGTAACTAGAAAGTGGCTTTTTGGATGCAGCCAAATGCATAAAGGCATCATAAGAGATCAAGACTTCCAGAACATAATAGGACCACTTGGTTGGTTCTGGTTGGCGAATGGAACCTAGCCTTATACTTACTGAACAGGTGTTCTTGGTCTGCAGCTGACCGCCCAGTTTCATAAAAACTGCACAAAACTGTAGTAATGGCATATCTTGTTCAATTCATCACCAAATCAGACCAAAACCTCTTCAACTATTACACTGAATCCTTCAATTGTTTCAAAATCATAATAATTGCCTCTATTATGGGTTGCAAGCAGTCCTAAATTCTTTGATTACTTTTGGTTGATCACCAATCAATGTGATGCAAGGGAAAAAAAAAAGATAAGATACCAAGCAAGGAAGACGATGAATGAGGAAGGATTCTATTTTAGGGGAAAGAGATCTGGTCTGCATCCTTGTTTCTATTTCCATTAATATATGTTATTGCTTGTCCCATTGATACACCCAGTATACTTCCTTTTACCAATCAGTATCACATATTATACTGGCTGCCCATCAGCCAAGGTGTGAACTAGCATCAAAAGCCGTGCTCCATCCACTCTCACTCTAACTAGAATTGCACTGTCCAGTTCCTTCTAAAGAAATATAGACCTCTAAATCCATGTAGGAGTTCCATCTGGCTGAGACACTCATGAACCTAACTGGACCAGGCTCACACCAACTTAGATCAAGCTCCTTTGGGCCCAATTCTACAGAATGGATGCCTTGTACAATAACAAGCCACAGAAGACTAACCCAGTTTATGTATGCCCTTATTTGAGCCTTTCTGACAGTTGGGAAGTCTGATTTGAGGCCAAAAAAGCCCTGACTATGCCCAGGGAATAGGCCACACCATAACAGATTATAACATTTGATTCTCATTTGCCATATCTTTCTTTTTTCTCCATATAATGGATGGTATCTAATTTCTTCTGGTAGTGATATAATAAAATGATGGGAGACTACAGTATGAATGTGTGATATTTTAATATTATTATTAAAATATGTGATTTAACATTGTTGGTGACAATCATGTTTCATTTTGATACATTGATATTGTATGCATCCACTTTTACATAAAACATATGCATTAGACTCTATGAACATTTAGAATTTGGATCTCTGTTTTAATAAATTATATGATTCATTTTGATAGTATAAAAAATCCTTTTATATTTAGTTGTGTGGTCTATAGCACCCATTACTCGCTGTCAGCCACAAAGACCATTGACTATGTTGTGCCACCAAATGGCATATATAAACAAGCTGACCTAGAAGAACCACTGGCATGTGTAGCAACTTACTGACTTCATTGTTGTCTGGCATGCGCCACGCCAACCAGTTGCAACAAGTCACAGCATGTGCTAGTGCTCAATTTCTTTTCATAACTGATGTACAAGTGAAATTCGATGCCTAACTTTATGAAAGAAGTCCAGTTCCGTAGAAGATTATGCCCGTGAAACCAGTAAGCAAATATACAACTTTAAGACATCTGACCCCTGCTTGTCCTCAGCAATGGACAACATTGCTGTGTTTAAATTCCTATATACCCCAAGAAGCAATCTAGTTTAAATTCCTATAGTTCAAAAACAAAGATCATCCATCCTTTACTGGCACCATTTGTTACAGTGTTCCATTCTGTTGACCAAGAAGCTTTTCTAAATTATTAAGATTCCAATAGGGAAGATTCAATTATAGTAGAAAAGCAGCATAATATAGTTTATAAAATGGAAATTACCATTTTCACGAGTTTTCTTAAGAGCTGCAGCCATGCACAATGCTGTTCCATTGGGACTTGATATGTCTATGGCTTCATCTATGTCCTCTTGTGATGCCACCTCAACCCATTTCTTCACCACCTCCACATTCCATGTCTCGATGCACATATGCAAAGGTCTATTCATAAAAAAGATGAGCAACAATAAAAAAGCTATGACTCCCATTATGGATAATGTATACAAAACCCCATCAGGAAGTCCTAAATTATGTTTATCATGAAATTTTAAGAACCAATTTATAACAAGAGCATCTCATGTCAAAAAGTATAATATTGCTAATACAGAACAAAACTTTATATTGCTTTTAAAAACTTGCAAAATATTGAATGGTTTAAAATTTTTATGTAGAAACAGAAAACAACAAAAACAAAGAAAGCTTAATAAAAACTCAGCAAGAAATTGACCACAATATGACTCAAAACAAGGCAACAGCCTATGTTGATGAAATAGTTCGACTTCTACTACCACATCTCTACAGAAAGTAAAAGTGAAAGGCCAACAAAAGAAAGAATCTATTTCAAGGCAACAACAATTGATATATAAGAAACTCATGATAAACCATGATATGCGTTAGATGACTTTTGATTAAAACAGGCTCTGAGACAAGTGTTTTTTAGTATTTTTTAAATGAATTTTAGGTCTGAATTTCAATTGCTATTTAGAAAATGTCTGTCATATTTTGAGTTGATATCTCAGTTTTGAGTCCTATTTTAGGTGCATATGGGGTTGCAAAAACCCTTAAGCTAGTACGTAAAAAATTACTGAAAGTTCTAGAAGTCTCTCTTCATGAGACTTCAAATAGATGAATTTTACTGCTTTAAAAAAATTTTGTTATTAAATCATATTTGTAACCCTATATAAAGACCAATTCTCCACGAACTAGGAACGATATTGAGGTTTACAATAAAATTATAAAAAGGAAGTATCTCCCCTATTGGTGTGATTCATCATCCATGTGAGAGGGGCAACTAGTGTTAAAACCAAGAACTATATTAGGAACCAAAAAAGGACCGAGTACTATCTTTTCCCAACAACAACCCCAAATTCTCTCCTATTCACTTCTAATCCTCCAAAACCCCAACTCACAATTAAAAAATCCCTAAAACCCTGAACCCTAGCAGAAAATTGAAGCTCAGAACCTACAGATCCAAAATCAGCCAAAGCTGAAGTGATACATGCTACTAGTTGTCACATATTGTTCCATATCAAACAGTTAATGGAGCACTCTTCTGTTCTTAGTCCTACAACTATATGTTACATGTTCCCTTAAATAAATGCATGCTACTAGTACTAGGAAGGGCTTCTATAATGACAACTTGCATAAAGAAGTGTGCAGCTCCATTTAGGTGAAATTTTAATGTGGTGCACTACCATCAATTAGCCAAAGCACTCTTTCCATTTCTAGTCCTACATCAACTATGAGTTGCATGTTCCATTAAATAATACGCACCAGCAGGGAAGGCTTCTATATGACCACTCAGATAAAGAAATGTACAACACCATTTATGATTCATAATCTGGTGCACAGTGCACTATCATCAATCTGCAAAGGACACAAACCACTGATATGTTTTTCAGGGTGGATTTATGGAAATCATATTAGCATGTAAACATCAGCTTAGCAACAATTTTACCAAGACATAATCAGGATTGAAAAAACAAATTAAACATATAAACCTGAACATAATGCATGAGTCATTATAAGAAAAGTAGTTGTGCATGTCCAGAAGATACAGGTAAGTGCTTTCAGCCTTAAAAAATAGAACATTTCAAAAAATAAGGCAGTTGGAAATTCTTACGTTTTCCTCTGCGCATTCAGAATACTCATTGATCTACAGCCTCCATTCTCCAAAATGACAATAGCACAATCAGTAAATCTCTTTGCAATGGCCCTATGCAAAACCGATTCACCCTCATCATCCACTGCATTTGGATCAGCTCCTGCCAAAAGTAATTCCTGCAAAAGTTTAAAGGAGTTTTTTAATTGAGGAAATGTCCACGAAACAAAAAGACCATGCCCTGAAGTATGACATATGACCTACCCGCATGCATTCGGGTTGGCCATGAAAAGCACAAACATGGGTTAAAGATGGACCAAGACCCTCTTTCAGCCTACAACTAACATTTGCAGATCTACTAATCAGAGCACGGACACATTCTGGAGAACCAGCAGCCAAAGCAAACACGATTGGAGGGTCACCATCTCTATCTAAGATGTCCACATCAGCTTCTTTGAATGCCAAAATGGTTTTCACAAGCTCAACAGAACCCCGCTTACATGCTAAATGCAGGGCAGTATGTCCATCTGCATTCTGTGCTTCTAAAAGAGAACCAACTGAGTTGTTCTTTTCTGATGCAGCCTTGGCCAGCAGATCACTATCACAAAAGAAAGAAAAATGTAAATCCTCACAACAGAGGAACATATTAAATTGATAATCACTATAGGAAGAATCTCAAGACCTTTGACATACCTAACACCAGAAAAGTTTCCCTCGGATATAAGTTGATGCAAATCATTTGGATTACCCTGGAAAACCTCCAAAACAGATGTCGGGGAAGGTTCCATGGTATTTGTTGAAGTAGCCTTTGCAAAATCACTGTGGGAAGCAGATAGGATATGAAAAACTTTGATAAATATAAATGAACTTGTATTACTTTTTGAGAATAAATTCGCCTGACATGGGAATTGAAGAAAAAAAAAACATAAAAGATCCTCACGTAGGACTGGGGAAGTCACAGGGAATCAGTTGCATGGCATTGGACAAGTGATTCATAAATGTATTCTGTAGCCTAAGTTCATTGTCATCAGCATAACCAAGCCTTTTTGTTTGAAAATATTTGGTAGCTAAAAAGAAAGGTCATCACAATAGAAAGAATGCAGAAAAAGGCTGTGATAAAATTAACTATCCAGTTGTCTGTTACCAGTATTAATGAAGTTGAGCAAATTCTGGCCAAGATAATTTTGTAAAGAGAAGAATCTGCATGAATATATGCGAATTAAACCGTTGTAGTTAAAAACATGCAATGAGGGACCAAAACAATTATTCCTATTCAGCAGAGGAGAGTCAAGGAGGGAAATGTTAAGCTTCAGTCCGTAATTAATAGCCACCTTTCAGAACCAAACTGTCATATGTTATGCTCTAAATTGTTTACTATTTTCTAATATAAGGTCCATTCTTATTTCTTCAATTTATAGTGGACTTCAGCATCACAAGAGAGAAATTACTAGAGATAATTTAATATGCAACGATAACAACAAAACTGTAAGACTAGAGATAATTTATTATATGTACACAGTTATATTTAACTGTTACTATTGAACATCAGCAGTTTTAATATTTACTTATCCGGACTAGCAGGAGGACTCCGAGGAACTTCTTGCAAATGCCTAAGAAATATTGCTAGCATTGCATGGAAAGTTGGTCTCTTTGAAGGCTTGAACTGCAGACAGTCTCCAATCATCTTCCAAAGCTCTCTAGGAATTCCAACACCCACTATGCTGGCATACTGAGGAGGCAACTTCCGTGCCTTTACAACAGCCCGATAGATCTCTTCTGCGCTTAGGCCAGCCCATCTGCATAAAAACACCTTAATGCACCATTTAATGGGAAATATGCAACGAGGAACAAAGGAAATGGTTTAGACCACCTACGGGACAGAGCCAGTACACATTTCAACAAGCGTACATCCAAAACTCCAAGCATCTGACTCTGGAGATATACCGATTGCGTCGTCCCAAAATATATTTAGTGATTTCTTCAATGGCTCCCATGCCTCTGGTGCTGTGTAATGCGGACTTAGCATTGTGCAGTCCATGCATGAATGCAAACTTGAAGGGCAATCCTCAGGAACAGATCGAGCTTTCCGGCATGTAGGTCTTTTTAGAATAGCCGGAAGCCCATAATCTGAGACCACCGCACGGCAGCTTGCATCCAAAAGAAGGTTTGATGGCTTTAAATTCATACAAACAATACCTGCTGCATGGAGCTCAGCCACACCACGGGCAATATCTGCCCCATACCTGCAATTAATAAAAGGCATAAGCATGAGAGACCACAACCTCTAAACAATTGGATGTCACAACTAGGGAAATCGAAAACGAACAACTCATCAATGTGATATGAGAGACTTCAAACTAAGTATTATAGCAAATGATCAAAATAAATATGTGTTGGTTTACAGGGAAGATATGGAAAAACATATGATTAATTGTGGTGCTTCCATTTGTTGATCAAAGTTTAGCGTATTACTAAATGACTGTCAACTGGGCTGCATGTGCATTGCATTCATACTGATCTGTTAAATTTATAAGAATCTTCAAGGATGAAAATTCATGTTCATAATACATGGTTCCTTTTACATGAAAATGTTATGGTGTTATCAGAGCTCATAACCTCCATCAGTCCAGAGCATAGCCAAGGTCTGGTCACCCTTAGACAGCAATATGGGCTATCAAAAAGGACAAAATATAGGACCGTTCACCTTGGTTCGGACTGGGACAATTGGTTGCAACCTTCAATATGTTGCTTAGAAGGATTCAGCCAATATGAATCCAGTTTGGTTGGATCTGGGTCTACTCCAGCATGGTACAGAAAACTACTAATCAAAGTGAGAGGCCTACATAGTGAAAATAGGAAACGGCAGTCCAATCATAGTAAAAATAGGAACATAAAATGACCTTCTGAATACATTCCTGATTTGAATTAGGAAAGCAAAAGGCTTTTAAAGCCTTCTCACCAATCCCTAGTGATGATAGGTTTCGTTTTTTTTTATTTTCCATATCTTAGTTAAGTACAGATATCAACATTATTCGTAGCTGATGTATAAGAGCCTTAAATCCACACATCAAAGAAACTTCTATGCGTGCTTGGTTAATGTGCATTTTTATTAGTTCACTCAAAGCATAATAAGAAGATAAGAACCTGAGTATCTGCTCCAACGTAAGACGGCCTTTGTTCTGCTGCATCTCTGACTGGATGGAGCTGTTGAACTTGTCCATAACGAGGCAAAGGTGTCCATCCATCCGTTTCACACCATGAAATGCGCACACGTTCCTGCACCACATGGAGGCTTGGCGCAGGCTCTCCAGCCGGCTCTGCAACCACACCACATCCATGTCCTCCGTGATTGCCACCCGCTTCACCGCCACCTGGTGCCGGCACCTCCGACCATTTTGACCCGAGGAGAAAGAGGAACCCATAGACAGCAAGGCCGACCAAACTTCGTACCCCACCCTCCGGCCCTCTCCGAGCCTCCTGAGCAGCTTGAGGTCATGGTGAGACCCAAGATCGATGGCGGAGGTGGAGGCAGCCCTGCTGCCGGAGGCAGAGCAGCAACCCGACACCGAGGGATGGGAAGAGAAGCCGGTCCTCCTGCACCGACCGCCGGAACCAAAGTAGTCCTCCTCGTTGTCCTCCTCGCCGTCGCCTCCTCCTCCGCCATCATCTTCATCGTCATCGGTGAAGTCGTAATCGAAGGACGGGGAGGAAGGGGAGGAGGCGAGCAGGGAGAGTATAGGAAAGTTCTTGCGGAGGGCCTGGACGCTGTTGCCGACGACGGTCGGGTGGCGGCAGCGGGGGCAGCAGATGGAGGTGTCGGCGGACGCAGCGAACATCTTGGACAGGCAGGCCTTGCAGAAGCCGTGGCCGCAGTGGAGGAGGAGGGGGGCTCTCTCCTCCTCGTCATACCGCGAGTGGCACACGGAACAGCACGGCACCCTCATAATTAATGCACCCCACCCACCTTCCCTCTCCTCCCCACCCCTCTATTCCTCCTCCTCCTCCTCAATTTGGCCGATCACTCCACCCAATCTAGGGTTTCAAAGAGGCGGATTCAGCGAACACACGCGGTGCGGCAGGCAGAAGGGACAAACTATGGCGACGGATCCAGAGACGCAAGAGGCGGAGGCGCACCGAACGACACACTGGAATCGCTGCTGCAGCTTTGAGTCGAAAGGGGGCGAGCTTATCAGTCAGTTGTGCTGATCACTTCAACAGAGGCCGAGAGAGGGACAGAGACACCGAGAGAGGGGGAAATAATTGGGAGGATTCGGGAAAGTAAAGGGGGTACTGCAACACCGCTCCTTTACATCTGATCTATCTATCTATCTATCTATCTTCTTATTGTTTTTCTTTTTTTGTCCTCGGAAACACGTCTTCTTCCTCTGCTGCCCACCTTCCCGTGGTGGGTGTGTCTATATTTCGCTTCCCTTTCTTTTTCCCTTTTGCTAGTTTTCCAGCTTCCGTACTCCTTCCCCCCCCCCCCCCAATACGCTTTTACATATATACCCTTTTAATTTAGGAATTTTATAAGTTATTTCTTACTAAATAAATCAGATTCAAAGCTAAAATTATGTCAAATATTTCGATTGGTTATGAAATTATAATTTTTATAAATATAAAATTACTCACATATTTAGGGAAGAAAATATGATTGTTCATTGACTTTTTTATCATGCATGAGAACTAATAGAAATGCAAGTCCTCCGTTCACTGCATAAAATTTGAGCCTTTACTAGTTTAGGAAAATACAACAAATTTAGTTCCTCCAATTTTATATGCAAATTTAATCACTAGCAATTTTCTTTCGAGGAGGACTTATTAATTTGGTGAGGTCTGTTGGGTCATTGCACCTAAATTAAGTCACTCCAATGTGTAACTAAGGTTGTTTGAATAGACAAACTATATTAGTCCGAACTACATTATAACTATTAACAAGATCATGTTCACTATTTTTAGTGATAATATAAGAAAGTGTGGATAGTGGTTAATTCCATATTATTCCCTCAAGTTAGTTACATTTAATATTATGATATTTACACTTTAAATTATAATGACATATCTCTATAGTTACGTACCTAAAATATTTATATATTTATTTTATTTTAATAATATCAATTTTATCAAAAAAATATAAAAATAAAAAATAAAATAAATAATTTAAATATTTCAGTTTGTGGTGACGAATGGCGTTGGTGGTGTCGAATAGTAGCGTCACTGGCATCGACGCCAACATAATTGCTAAGCGATCTTTTCGTTGCTTTGCATCTATATCGGTGCTCTGTCATTGCAAAATCGAAGTCCACTTCCGAAATCATCATGGAGATCCACCGCCTATCGAAGCAAGACATAAAGATGAGTGTCCTTCCTTACCACCCACCTCCTCTGTGGCCACCACCACCACTCATCTATGATGGAGGCCCAATAGAACATTGTCATTGCTCTCCTTGATCTCTCTATCTCTGCCCATGAAAGGCTCATATGCACCCTGGGCATCCTCAACGTCATTGTCGTCGTCCTTTGCCTCTTATCCCCCATAGCCACCCATCATGTTATTGTAACATTTTACAATCTCTTCTTTATTGAAGCATATCGCTCTTTCATCGAATCAAAGAAGCCTTACATCGTTGCTCTCATGGACCTCCTTAACGCTCTCGATGCACCGACTAAGTCCATCAAAGTGCGATCAAGGCCCTCTACTTGCTCAACCGTATTACCCTCGTCAAGTTGGGCATCGTGCCACCCCTCTTAATGAGGGATGGAGGGGAGTGGTAGAGGACACAATGGTTGTAATCGCTTAAGTGGTAAGATACGACAAGAGTGTTGAGGCATTTCAAAGGGTGGACGATGTCAATGTCGTAGTAGATCCGGTAGTTATAGAGAACAGGAAGGTGAGAAAAAATGTTATGACTATGCTTCTAAACCTAGTAAAGAGTGGTAAAGACAAAACTGTGGGGGATGTCAAGGAGGTGGACAGGGTAGAGGCGACCATAAGAGCTCTGGTGAGCGCGAGGGAGAAGAGCAAGATAGAGACGTTGTTGAGAGTTCTGAAGAGCAGGTGGGGGAACCAACCATAGGATCTTGATGATTTCGAGACCGATACCGATGGCTCTATGCCACAAACATCGGAGAGCATTCCATTGTTGCTTTACACCTGTCACCACTAACGTCGTTTGCTACCATTAATTAGAACGTTAAAATTATTCTTTTATATTTTATTTTTATATTTCCGTTATAAAGATCAACTGTAATTAGCCTATTTACGTTAAGTATATATATATATATATAGTAAGATATCTGAGTTGTTTACTATATTATGACATCATATTGGAAGATAGTACATCTATCAGCTTTAGTTATCATCTAATAAAGTCTTCTTTTATCTCGATGCTTCTTTCTCGGTGTTAAATGTTCCTCGTTACCCTTTTTTTTGTCAACTACACGTGGTTGAATTTTTCGAGAATAAGGAATGTCCAAAGTTCTCAAAGAATATATAATATTCTTATCCTTTTCCCATCTTGGGATGTATTGACTTACTCCTTAACGAATAAGACAGTTTTAACATTAATTCGTATAGCTTATTACTTATATCTTGCTATGTATAGGGCACTTCATTTTGTTCCTCAAAGAGACATCGGCTGAGGGCACAATAAATAAGATTGGCGTAGCTATTTTTGTTTATGTAATTATTTATATTATATCATTAAAACATGTAATTGAATAAAGTAATGATGTTTTTGAATAATATACATGACAAAATCATTTTTGTAAAAAAGAATGCCTCTAGTTTTTCGATAAAAGGTTAATTTTAAATTATTTTTTTGGTAAAATACCTCTCAAAGAATTTGAGGAAGTTTAACAACTTAATATTAATTAATACCGAACAAAAATATGATACCTTTAGTCCTCCATAATAAATGCTTCAATTACTCGACAAATAATATACTTTATTATAGGACGACGGAAGAATAATTACTGGAGATATAACACAAACTTTAGTATCAATATTTTTAAATGAATATTTTTATTAGTATAATACATGTTTTTATTAGTATAAATAAATATCTTACTGTTAAATGATGCTAATGGAATTGGGTTAGGAGAAATTGGGCACCGGAAATAAAATACCCCGTCAGTTACGTAATTAGGTTCCTATAAATTGCATCCACCCATCATCGCCCCGCTTCTCTTCGCCCCGATTGGCGACCGCTCGACGACACCGTTTGAGATCGCCGCTGGATAAGGGCGCGTGCCGGATCCGCCGCCTCTTCTTCCTTGCCCCTTCCGGTTCCCCCGTTCCCTTGTGTGGGGTTGCCGCCGCCGCCGCCGCCGGCTGCCCCAAGAAGCGGCGCAGGGCTCCGCTTATAGGGTTTCGCCGCCTCGGCCCTCCCGTGCGGATCCGGTGCAGGAGCCTCCCGCTCTGGTTTTGTCCCTTTTTTAGGTCGTCTTTCTTGGCCTCTTTTTTTTTTTTTTTTTCTTGGATTCCGGTGTCGGTGTTCCTGTCCTCCACGGTTCTAGGATTGGCGGTGAGGTAGATTGATAGTCGCTCCTGATTTAGGCCAAAAAAATAATAATGAAGATTCATCTTTACTCTGTATTAATCTTGGCGGATCCATCCATCCTTATTGAAGAGCGCTTATAAGAATATGTTGGATTTCGTCGTTAGGACATCGCGTCTTTGACGTTCGTATTATGTCTGAATTGTTTCATCAAGAAGTCATCTTGGTTTGTGTCTCTAGGGTTTTGTCTTTGGTTCGGTCGCAGTTGATTTCGCTTCCTTAGTGATTCGACTGAAGAGTGATTTTTTCCTTTTCCTTTCTAATTCTGATATCAGGTACGATCCGTCGTGTATTAGGGTGGTTGTTCGCCTGTTCTTGTATTCAAGATCTTTAACTATTATCTTCTCTTGGAAGCGGTTCTTGTTAAATATGCGCTTCAAGTTATTCTAGAACCGCTTCGTGGAAGAGGAAAATTTTATCCCTTTGCCTCATTTTGGAATGAATAGTTCTGATAAAATGGTTCGCAAACCGCCACCTGCTCCAAGACAATATGGTCTGACAAAGCCAATCTCGACTGCTGGGCCTACCGCAGCAGATCTCAAGAGGACAATTGAACTAGAGAAGGTATGCTCTATTGCTCCTCTTCATCAGTGGAATGCGTTTCTCTTCTTAACCGTCTCCTGTTGCTTATGATTGGAACGTTTTTTTGTTATTGGATTTGTGTATGATGTGAAAGTTCTTGCTCGATGCTGGACTTTATGAGAGCAAGGAAGAAGCTATCAAGAGAGAGGAGGTTTTAGGAGAAATAAATGAGGTAATTATCTCATCTTTGACTATTTTTGTTCTTTGTGTGTGAGTTAACCAAATAGCTCTCATGCAATTTTTTTAACTTGAAGTGCTCGTCTTTCAAGACAGTGTGCTGTCTATTTTCAATATATTTTATAGTGTTTTTTAAGTGCTTGATGTGTAATACTGTATGAGTTATTAAGATTGGTTGGCGCTCTTGTTGGTGTCTTTGTTTAGGTTTATAGTAAGGAAGTATCATTGATGACATCGTTAGAGATTGTTGTGTAATAATGTTTATGTACTGTTTGTTCCCATTATTTGCTGATATGGTACATCACTATACCTAAACTTATCTTGGCTGGTAATGTGCCACCAACCTGTAACTGGTTGATTTTGGTACTCAACTTGTCAAAGGATAAAATTTACATAAATATTTAGATCATAGAAAATAAAGGAAATTTTCAAATATGATTTTCAGTTTGTCAGCGTACTTGTTGTCATTGGATGCTTGAATAGAGAAAAGGACATCAAGGGAACTTGAAATGTAAAATATGGATTAAATTTATTATCATCAACTTGGGTGGTTAAGTAACTCGAACACGGTGTCCCTTTAACTTAAAAAGTTTTTTTCTGAGAACCAACCTACGTCACTTTTCAAAATGCGGTATGGACTCTTAAATCACTTTGGGTAGTTGCCCCAAAGGAACAAGCTTCTGTAAGTGATGATGGATGGAACAAGTTAGAGTGTCAAATAATGAATAATATGTATATTCAGAGTTCTTTGAGAAGGAAATGATCACTTTCTTGTGATACCTGGGAATCTATGGGATAGAGGTTTGATACCTGAGAAATTTAGTTTTAGTTACCTCGATACTAGGTATAATAGAAGCTTAATTTAGTGAAAAGACATCAGTGAGAGGGAGACTCATAGGCATATAGCTGACTGCATACATGTCGTCACACAAGCATGTTCCCCAATCTACTTAAGACTTTTGTCAATATTTGATTGCTTTTAACCAGTAGTACTGTCACATCTTTGAGAAGCTAAGAAAAGCAAAGCGTGTTTCCCAAAAGAAGAGGAAGGAAATCAAAGCTTTTGCTGACTTTCATGAGAAAAGCTTGTTTCCAAAATTGGTTTTGCTTGTTCTCTTAGTACATAACAAGATTGTTAAAATTATGATATGGACCGCAGGATCCCACGATCCTATGGCCTAGATAAAAGCTGGTGAGTCGGCTGGTGAATTTTAGAAAGCCGGTCGTTGCCTGCTGCCTTCCGGCTCTCTCAAATGACAAATCATCCTTCAATGATGAGCTGCCTCTCTCTGGTTCTCAAGCCTTAGCTGCTATTGTTGTCATTTTCTTTTTGAGTAAAATATGGAGTAACAAAATTGAAATATAATGGGTCCCAATTTGTTTTTTTCCTTAGGAGGTACTGGGAAGGAATTGGAATGTAATAATGTGGATTCTTACAGTAGAAATAGAGTCTCTGTTGTCTCAAACATTGTGCCTATGGGGTACGGACAAAGGTAGAGGAAAAAGCCAAAGATTTTACATAATGTTACTTTTGTTTTTGATTGGAAAATCAATCTGAATCTTTTTTGGTACCCTTCTCTCGATGAGAAAGTGGGTCAGATATTACAAGATCAACAGACCTATGGGGACTTAAGGAATGATGGAAGGGAACAAAGAGGGGAAAGGAAAAAAGAAAAGATTAAAAATAAGGGAGCTATAAAAAGAGAAAACGATTAGAATAATACTTTGCAACTTTAGCAAAGAACTGCTACTTGTAGGTCACTCCTTAATCCTCACTGAACGAATAGCTACTTGTCTCTCCTCAGTTCCCAGTCCTCACCGAACATTACCTTGCCCTCTCCCTTTCCTCAACTACTTTAGTGCAGTCTTTTGTATGGTGTGTTTAGCTGCTATACCTAGATGCATTGGGTCATGTTTTATGTGATTTAGTAGTTTGTTGAATATTATGAAATATATGGTTTACATATTGGTGCAATCTTTCATATGTTGTTTTTAGCTACTACTTCGTCATAAACAATATGGTGCTAGCCACTTGCATTTATTTTTATTCTATTGGACCATCATAGTATACCAAATTGTGATGCAAAGTGTGACTGAAGGCAGCTTGTTCTTGTAGGATGATTTAACCTTTTGCCAATAAAGTTGTGGCAGAATGTGTTCCAATGTGGATAGTTTATTTTAGTTAGTTTCATGGTATAACTTCATTTCCTGTATGATTTCACGTCTTAGGCTTGACTGATCATGGGAGAGGATTTTGTCATAGATGAAATAAATTCATTTCATAACCTGAACTGAAAGGCCATGAAGACTAGGTTGTTTTTGTCTCTTAAGGATCCAGTGGAAGAAATTCCATGTTCTATGCTGGTGCATCTAAATAAAATAATTTTCAAATGCAAGTTGGTAAAGAACAAATTTTATATGCATCTTTACTGTTGCTTGTTCACAAGTTCAAAGAAACCAAAATATGACATTGGTAACAGTAACACAAAGTTTCCATCACTAATATACAAAGTTCTTTAAATATTTTGAACCCTTGAAATATTTAAAGAACTAATACAATCATTCTTTTTGTAAGTGGGTATCATTCTTGAATTGATTGCTATTCTTGAATTGTATAATCAAACCCTTGAAACCTGAAAAAAAATAAAACATAAAATAAAAAAATTATTATTCATCAAATATTAAACACTCATGAAATTATGAATTTACTTTAATTAAAATGCAATTATAAGCATAAGAACATATGAGAGACTAAAATTTAATAAAAAATCATTTATAAAGATTTTTGATATTTAATTGTCTAAATTGTATAATCTTACAATTCTATCATCTGAGTTTATGATCCCTTTTGCAGTCCTAGGTAGGAAAAAAAGGTTTGCAACCTTGGTAAAGTCAACAAAATTTCCCTTTCTGATTAGCTTCTCAAGTTGCATTTGAATTTTGTCATATTTATGTTCTTTTTGGGTATCTTGGAGCCTTATTATGTACCAATTGATTGAATGTGTTATTATGCTGAATATATGTTTTATGTTCCAATCTCCTTTTAGACTCATAACTGTGGCACTTTGCTTTATTTTATCATGCTGACTCATCTGTATCTTTTCATTATTTAGTTTGTATGACCCAATATTTCTATATAACATGACATGATTTCTCTTAATATGAACTTGGGTCTCTAGATTGTTAAAAGCTGGGTGAAGCAGTTAACTCGTCAAAGGGGTTACTCTGATCAAATGGTTGAAGAGGCCAATGCTGTCATTTTTACATTTGGATCTTATCGTTTGGGGGTAAGAGATCAACAAGCTTGATTTTACATGATGCTTAATTTTTTTTTCATCTTTGATCTTTATTTCTTATGGAGTTTCCTTTGTTAAGCCTTCGTTAATTGTGTGTATGAATAAGGACATGCAATGTTGTCAAACTTGCATATTTACCTAGGAACAGGGGAGGGTCCATAAACTTGGATTGTGGAATCAGATCATAGGAAACTACAAATCTAATAAACATTACTTTTAGAAACCATACATCATAATGTCATAAATAATTATTCTTTTCACATAACCAAGTAATAATAATGGTTGGACTGATATGTACCAATTGGTATTTCACGTGTCGAACTAAAAATTGATATTGGACCGTATAGCTTTGTACCAATCAATATTCAATTTCTATTATTTTCAATGTTACTGGACAGTGCAGGTCGGTATCATGCCTGGTATCACCGATAACTTATTCAACAACGTGCCAAAACTTGTAGAGATTGAGACGAGAAACCTCGCCTATTAAAATTTTAAACCAAATGTGACTCATTTCTAGGATCAAAACGTCATAATAATTTACTATTTGTCAAGAAACATGTTGCTATCAGCAGCATTTTGTGAATATTAATATATTATAAGACCAAAATGACAAGAAGTATATCATAAATATAGGCATGAAATGATGATTTAGACACACACTTGAATATTAAGTCCATTGCATGAGTTGTGGTTGCAGTTGCTAGCCATGGAAGGAGGGAAGGAGAGAGGGGGAGAAGATAGGTTGCAGCTGTAGTTGCTGCCATGGAGGGAAGGGAGAGAAGTGGCACAGTGGTAGTAACTGTTGTCCATGGAGAGAGGGGAGGAGAGGGGGAAGAGATGACAAGATAGAGTGGAGAGGATGGAAGACGGAGGGGAGGGTGACAACAGTTTTTGGCTGCAGATAGAGTTAAGAATAGAGATGGGAGAGGAAGAGGAAAGAGAAGAAGAGGAGGGGAGGGAAGAGAGTCTATACCTTTATTTGGAGAAAGGAGGCAGTGACAACGATAGTGACTAGGTGGAATTGGAGGGCTTCAAGTCAAAAACCAACTTGGCTGACTTGAGTCTACTCGTTTAAGTTGACAGAGTCATGAATTCAAATGCTAGTCATTATGGTGCATACCGATCAGTCGAACCAAGGATTGGTATTTAGATCCTTGTACTGAGTCAACTCAATAGTCGACTTGGAATCACTGGTAGCTCTGGTTTATTATATGGTCTGGCTTGTACAATTGGATATGGGCCGTAGGATGTGTGATCTTATGCCCCAAATGAGTTTAACAGCTATAAGAACATGTATGATTTAGAATGGAATTTTCGACTATTGACTTCAACAGGGGACATAGTTTTACTTCTAGCTGCCTACAAATACAACATCATGTTGTTTTATCTTCTGTCCTTAAAATTGCACAAGTAGTTGGTTCATCACCATTTCAGTCTACATTTATTGCCATTTCAGTCTGGTTTTATAAGCTACCTGGATTGTAGGTGAGCATGACATTCTTTTGTCATGTGTAATGTCTATGTGGAAGCTCCATGCCTAAAGGAGATATCACTTCTGATACATATATTGTATTTATCATGCATCTGGGAGTTGCAAATATTGATAATTCTGTTGCTTCTTTTTGTTGTTGCTTTATTGAGCTATCATAGTTTCAAACTGAAGACATGAGAAAGCTTGAAAGCAAGGCTGTCCATATTGTAGAAACTTATTTGTTCAATTCTAAGAACTTTTGTCAACTTGAAAAGTTTTGGTGTGTTTTAGCCTGTTCACTGGTGTTGGCTGAACTCAAATAATTTCTTCTGAATGCCAGGCTTAGTTCTATGACTTTTTATTAATTTTATTTGAGTTAAAATTTTGATGTTGGCTCATGATTCACTCTCCACATATGGTAACTGTTTGAATGAAGTAGCATGTTTTGGCTGAATGTCTCAAGCCAGGATTTAGTTCAGTAATGGACTTTGGGTTTGGAAACTTGTGGACTAGAATATTAGATTGATTAGCAATTTGACTAAAAAGAATTATTGATTATCCAAAAGATTAGTGTCTAATAAAGGTCAATATTAAAACATTACCAGTTCAACTGATCATGGGACTGCTTTTTTGTAGTCTTTTTCATGTGTAGCTTGTCTTGTTTAGTGTTTATCTAACAAGTTGCTTTCCTTTGGCTTATATTTCTTTCCTTTTGTTTTGATTTCCCATTCACAATTTGCTGTTCCTGTAAGTTTCTCATGATTTTCTATTTCTTATTTCTAAGGTTGTTCAGATGAGTAGTACTTTGAACCAAGGAGCTCTTACAAATACTTTAAAATTTTGTTGTCTTATGGCAGGTTCACGGACCAGGGTCTGACATTGATACGCTGTGTGTTGGGCCTTCCTATGTTAATCGAGAGGTTTAAACCTTTTCTTTTCAGAACTTTATCTGACTTCTGATTTGAGAAATATATCTCATATACTTTGATACCTAACTTTCTGGGAACCTTTTGCAGGAAGACTTCTTCATTGTTTTGCATGACATTTTGGCTGAAATGGAGGAAGTTTCTGAACTGCAACCAGTGCCTGATGCTCATGTTCCTGTTATGAGATTTAAATTTCACGGGATATCCATCGATCTTCTTTATGCCAGTATATCACAGTTAGTTGTTCCAGAGGTAGGTTCATAATGTGAAACCCAGTTTGTTACGTCTTGAAGTGGGATGTCTCTTACACACTGGTCAACTTGTCTAGCTTCCCTTATCTATTTACTTCACAAGTTCAATTGCCTTTTACTGTATTCTGTCATTCGGCTTGTCTAATTCTCTGACTTTCCAATAGATGGCTTCCATTGGTATCTCAGTTAAGCATAAGAGAAGTTTTTTTTCTTTGCATTTCATTTTATTTATTGTTACAGAAGTCTGTTGCGCTAATTTGGGGAATTCATGCATGTCCTATTGCATGATTGTGTATAGAGTTTTCCCTGTTCTCCTAAAATTCCTTTCTAAACTTTATTCCTAGGTGTTGTTCTTTGACTGCCTTTTCTGCATTGCATTATGGCTCGTAATACTTTTTGAAGCTGTATACGTGACAAATACTGTAGAATGGCAGTCACCAGTGAATACTGTATACTGATTTTACATTAGGTGAGATTGTTAGCTTAATATAATAAACCTTTGATTCTTTTCACCATCCTACTTTTGTCCTCCGGATTCTTGATGAATGAGTGTCACTATCTTTCTCGTATTCCTCTTCTACTGTTGCTTACATTCTTGGATGTTTCCTCAATAGTGAATTGTTGGGAGCTTCACATCTCTCTCTCTCTCTCTCTTGGCATATCCACTGGAAGGATCTCCTTCAGTTACAACTTCCCAGTCTTTACCATTTCTGAACTATTGGCTTGTTAAGGGATCAATATCTGTTGACTGACCCAGCAGCAAGTAATTCCTATCATGTGAATTACTTAATAGGCTTTTGGATCTCAAACCAAGTGGCTCACATCTTGTTCCACATTCCCTATCTTGAACATGACATATTCTTTCCATCTTTACGTAACTTGTGTTTAACATGTATTTTACTTTATGCCTATCCCATCTGAATATGCAGGCATACATATTCAGTACAAGCTATATGTACTATGTAATCAATATTTTTAGTATTTCTTGATTCCTGTAAACTTTTTCTCTAATGTTTCCACTATTATATCACTGAGAATCTCTGTTTATTTCTAGGTGTCTTGTTCTCTGGAGAAACATGTCTTTATATTTTCATGCAGAAGTTTCAATTTTCATAATTGAAGTTATTTTGACATTATATATGTGGGCTAATTTTTGTTAAAAGATGCCTATAAGGTTGGAGAACTTAAGTTAGATTGTTTATGTATTTAATATTTTAATGTTTCTTCCGATTTCTGTCTTGTTCATTTACTTTATACCTGTTCTTTTGTTTCTCTTGTTTGTGAATTTGTACACAACTAATTTGCTCAAGCTGATTGGAAAAGTCTCCAAATGTTATCTGGTTGGTAATTTGAATTCACCCAAATGGTGTGGCTACTGTATAATGTGGTCACATTGAAACTATGGTATCATAATGTGGTCTTCCTTTTACTAACTTTTATGTAGGATTTGGACATCTCCCATGGATCTGTGCTTTACGATGTTGACGAGGCAACAGTTAGAAGTCTTAATGGCTGTAGGGTAGCAGACCAAATTCTTCGGTTGGTGCCAAAAATCGAGGTTATTATACTTGATTTTGCATTTTCTTTTCATATTTTTGCAGTCCTTTGGCTTTAATCCTGTGAGTCAATATTTTTTTTGTAGAATTTTCGAACAACTCTCAGATGCTTGAAGTTCTGGGCTAAGAAGCGGGGAGTTTATTCAAATGTAAGCTATCATTGTTTTGTAATTTTTACAACTGATTAACTACTTTAATATGACTCATTTATTACATTTCTCTGTTCAGGTGACTGGATTTCTTGGGGGTGTAAATTGGGCTCTGTTGGTTGCTCGTGTCTGTCAGCTTTATCCTAATGCTGTCCCAAGTATGCTAGTATCACGATTCTTCAGAGTTTATACTCAGTGGCGCTGGCCAAATCCAGTAATGTTGTGTGCTACTGAGGAAGATGAACTTGGTCTCCCTGTGTGGGATCCGCGTAAGAACCCACGAGATCGAACTCACCATATGCCTATTATTACTCCGGCATATCCATGCATGAACTCTAGTTATAACGTATCAACAAGCACATTAAGAGTTATGATGGAACAATTTCAAATTGGCAACATGACCTGTGAGGTCTATACTTAATTACTTAATGACTTCCTCTGAGGTATTGTTGAGAAACGGAATTTTGCTTTAATACCTTTATATTCATTCTTGCAGGATATTGAGTTGAATAAGGCAGGTTGGAGTGCTTTGTTTGAGTCTTACCTTTTCTTTGAGACATACAGAAACTATCTCCAGATTGATATTGTAGCTGCTGATTCTGAGGATCTAAGGTTATGGAAGGGGTGGGTTGAATCACGTCTGAGGCAGTTGACTCTGAAGGTACTTCCAGTTGTTTTTGGATTCCGTGTGCCTTGTGATCTTGCTTGTCCCAGGTTTATCTGATATGATTCTGCATTCAAAGGATCGGGAAATTAATCATTTTGCTTGTTCTGTCTCTGAAAAACTTCTTCCTCTTTTCTTCTCAAACAGATTGAGCGGGACACCTATGGCATGCTGCAGTGCCATCCATACCCCAATGAGTATGTAGATCACTCCAGACAGTGGTCACATTGTGCCTTCTTTATGGGCTTGCAAAGGAAACAAGGGGTGAAGATCCAAGAAGGCCAACAGTTTGATATACGTGGAACCGTTGATGAGTTTAGGCATGAAGTGAACATGTATATGTTCTGGAAACCTAGGATGGAAATATATGTTTCTCATGTTCGTAGAAAGCAGCTACCTTCTTATGTTTTTCCAGTAGGACATAAGAGACCTCGTCCATCCAGACCCATAGGCCAGCAACTGATTGATAAAACTTCTGGTGAAGATTCATGTGATGAATGTCAAGGAGGACCATCGGTGCTTCCACTTAAGAGAAGAATGAATGCTGATTACTTGGATGATAGAGCAAACAAACTTGAGAAGCAGGCATCGATTAATTCAAGCTGGGAGAAATTTCCAAACTCTGACCAACACAATCATGTAGATGTAGATGAGAATTGGAGCAAGAGGAAAAAGGATGAACCACATGAAGTTGTCTTTAAGCAAGTTAGCTATGGTTCTGTTTGCCTGAGCTGGCAGCTGCAAGCATTTGCTTCTAACATCGATAACATATCAGGTATGTTTTTCCAATGATCTCGGGGAATAGTTGTTAATTTGAAGCAGAATTTGCTTCTTGTTGATGTCAATACGTGTTTTTACTGACAGAGCGGATACCTAATGACATAGTTTGTTTCAAAGCTCATAGTTTGGAGAACTTGGCTGTAGTTGGCAGCAGTGATGTGGATGATGGCACGGAAGGACCGTTTGGAGATGACCAAGATGGCAATGGAGCGAAGCTGGTAAATGGAATTTCACATTTTGGAAGTGGCAAGGCTTCAGCGGGAAAGCTGTTCTGCAATTCAGAGACATTTGAGGCGGTGGTTATGCAACAGCTTGCTGGCAGTGATAGCACCAGTTTGGATGACGGACAAGATCTACTGCACTATGGTAGGCAGGGAGCCAACGTAGAGATGGATAACTTGAATGGATCAGCACGAGATGGTGTGGGAGATACCTTAAAGGTCTTGCTTGTGTTGTATGCTTCCCTTATTCACATATGTATTGTCGATATTACATATTGTTGACTGATTATGTTTGCTTTATCTTCTGTTTGTACTTAATTTTGTAAAGCCAAACTTTGCATTTGGAGTGGCCCTTCAAAAAGCTCATGGAGTGACTGCTAATGCTGCACAGAAACCCGCACTAAGGCATGCCTCGATGAACCCTATATTCTACTTTGTGATCACTAATGCTGTGTTTTCTTTATGCTATTCTGCTTGTTGCATTGTTTTTCCATCTTTGTGGCAGTCTCAGTCTAATTTCGAAGGCATGAAGTTCTGAGGATGGTTGGGACACTGAAAAGGAAGCGACAACCTGAATTGCCATTTTGTAGGAAGGAAAGCCTGATCTGCAATTGGTGGGTAAGTTTTACTGGATTTTAACAAAGTTTATGTTATGCATGCAATTGAATTGGTATGAACAAGTGGAAGAACTGATGGGGAGGTGTACTATTCTAAGCAAGCTGTTCTAACAATCTGCGACAGAAAGTTTATATATACAATCATCTTGAAGATTATCTAGCAGATGTTTTGAGATCGGAGACTCATTCTGCATGTCTGGTCAACCGGTCGTGGTACAAAGACTCTGTGCCAACGTGCCTCATGACAGATCACTGAGGTGTTATTTTTGTTTCTATTTTATTAGGACTGTACACTTGTATTGCCTTGTAAAATATTACTTCCATGTTGGAGTTCATTTTGTATCGCTACTGAGTTAACTGAATCAATAGAAGCCAGACAGTTGCTTGCATATATGTTGATGTTTGCCTGGGTTACCTAACTGTTCTATGCCCCTGGGGTGATGGGCAATGTCCAAATATACTCCTGTTGTGAGCTTAAATGTCCAAATTTGCGTATCTCCTATGCCCCTAGCATATCTTAAATGTCCCCTGATGTGTGTGTGTCTATATATATATACACACACTGAAAACGTCTTTGACATTTTTAGTACTCAATATATGTTCTTTTACCTTAAAAGGGACAAAGGGTGGATCCACTTTTGTGAAAGAAAGGGTGGATTGAATGATTATTTCGGACGTGTTAAAAAAGTGAAATAAATCGATTGACTTGGTGGGCTTTTGGTATAATCCGTATGAATTATATAAAAAAATAATCTAATTTTGTAATACAATGAATGATTACTTAAAATACTTTTTATCAATTATTATTATTATTATCAAATTTGTACTTCCTTTCAAGTATCAGAATTGAACGATATTCCATCGGTTTGCCACTAGTTTTACCTTTTTGTAAGTAGTAAATAGATGCCTCAAAAATATCAAGATTCTATTATGGAACCATGCAATTCCGACATGTAAAATTATGGATCAGATAACTGAATGCTTTAATCAATTTCTATAGTTCTACCAAATTAGAAATAATTTTATGGTCTTTGTTAATTGACTACTTCAATAGCATACCTGAAGAGCATGGTGTCCCACAATATGGCAAACCTTGGCTTATACGATTCACCAAATCTAGCATGCCTGAAGAGCAATGACAACTTTATTCGAAGGCAATTTAATTCATGCCCGGTCCCATCTTCTTTGAGCTGATGTAGTAGACTGAAATCCATGTAAAAAGAATATTTGCCATCAGTTTGTTTAGCTAGTAATAAAAAAGATTTAACTTGTGATTCATATATGAATAGTCATTTATTTAGTGCAGAAATCGAGCCTCTAAATGAAAGAAAACTCAATGGCATACCTTTATTATTCTTATCGATAGTAGCTATTCAGTACTGTTCTTCGTCAAAGGGAAGCCATACTTGAAGAAGAAAGTGTGGGGCTATTTGTTTATCCTTTGTTTTCTTCTGTCTATTCTTCTTTGCCTTTTCTACAAGCATTACTCTCATTCAGTGATTCCCTCATTCTCATCATTTGGATGCCCGATGAGCGGGCGGGGGGAAAACAAGATTCTGTCTGAAAGAGCCCAAGATGCATGGGTTGCTACTATCCTACGCTTTCAGTGATGCTCCAGACATACGTGGCCTCGAGAAGAATCAGTAATATCGGATGATTCTTTCGGAAAGTAAAGTTAACCTTTGGATGTCATAAAGATTAGTTTGTCGCATACGAAGCATGAACATGTCGATAAGGATGTTAGGCGAGAATCATAATGATCGGACCAATCATGCATTGCATCCTGCAACTTTTGCTCCTTTAGCAAAGTAGCGGAAGGGAAAAGCCGACACTGGAAGCCATCCGAGAGAGCTACCGGAAGTGTTACTCCATCCTACTCCTATTGGATCGGAATAAAGATAGTATTTCGAAAATGTCTTATTCTCATTCTCATCTTTTCTTTTCCATGTGCTGCAGGAGATAGAGAGGCAAGACAATGGCTACTACTTCACGGACTTCTTTTATACTTGGGTTCTTCAAATTTAATGGACAGTTTCTTCTTGTTGGCAACTTTTCAGGAGTATTAAGGAGAAGAGTATATATATATATATATACACACACACACACACACACACACACATATATATATATATATATATATATATATATATATATATATATATATATATATATATATATATATATATATATTATACCATGTCAAGTCAGTTAAGTAGTTGCCACTAGAGAAATCTATATGATTTGTCTGTGTTTGGTGTCCAGATGCATTGAGAACCTTGTAGCCTTATCTAGAATATGATTAAGTCACTTGTCACGAAGCTTCTTGACTGGTCTCAAATTGTTCCATTTATTCACTTATCATTATAACAAGGTTTATATATATAATAATAATAATAAATAATAATAATAATAAAGCATAAGTTTTAATTATTTAAGGTCGACTATATTGATCTTTTTTATTGTTATTGAGATATATAAAAAAATATAAGTTTAATTAAGTTCAGAGCATTTAAATTTGTATTTATAATTTTTATTAGAATATTTTTTGCATCATCTTCTATCTGTTTTTAAGTTACTAATATTAATTATTTTTACCTCTTTTGAGTATTATTTAGAGGTATCAATACCATTTTAAATAATTTTTTTTATTTTTTTAATCAAAATAATATATAATTATTCATGAATAAAAATATTTCTTTCCCTATCTTTTTTAATAACTCTATACATTCATCTTAATATTCTTATACAACACAACTTCTTGTATATGTTATTTCTTAACTAACCAATACTCGGATCCATAAAATTATTTTAGTGATCTCACGACTATCTTATAAAAAAATTAATTTTAAAATTATTCAATGATTACCACTTGTAACGTCTCTCACTATTTTAATCTTCTTATTTTTATTCTATGAATAATATTTTTATCGATATCTCTATCTTGTTAAATAATTAATCTAAGATATCTAAAACTTTTTACTTAAACTCTTTTTTGTCTATCTAATATAGTAACTACACTATTCTTCAGTTTATTCTTAAAATTATTAAAATTATATTTTCTATATTCAGTCTTAATCCTATTTAATTTAAGACCTCTAGTTTTTAAATCTTACTTATATATCTCGGGTTTAAAATTAATTTCACTAATTTTTTTAAAAATATGTATAAATTTATTGTTGTGTTCAATATAACTACAATTAATCTAAATTGAAGTTCTATACCAAGTCACAAGTTAACAAAACCAAGGCTTCAGAGTTCACTACACATCACCCCATCAATATTTTGATTGCATCCTTTTGGCAGTATCTTTGTACATGCAACTGTATTTTTCTTCTTATACAAATACGTGGTCATGTTTACTTACACAACATCAGTTTATAGATTTAGTCTCGTGTTGCAGGGGTACTTGGACGAACAATTTGATCAGCTAGAGGAGTTGCAGGATGAATGGAGCCCTAATTTTGTGGAAGAAGTTGTCACATTGTTCTTCAGGGATTCATCCAGATTGATGGCCAACATTGACGACGCCCTGTACGCACATCTCTCACCACAGTAATCTGCACGTAGAGAGTTCACTTATGCTAATGCCATCAACTTCTGTGCAGCCAGCAGTGCCCTCGAGATTTCCATAGGCTGGACAACTTCTTGCACCGATTGAAGGGCAGTGCTTCCAGGTAAACACTCGGTGCCCATATATATTACACACGCATACGAAATCCAAGGTTGACTAATGTAGGCTTAGGGAATTGGTGTAGCATCGGTGCCGCAAAGATGAAGAACGAGTGCACCAGTTTCAGAGAATTCTGCAGTGAAGGAAACATTGACGGGTGCTTCTCTTTCCTCGACCACGCTCGTTCGCTCAGTTACTTCCATGACTGTCTGTTCATGCATCACTAACCATACATCCACGCTCGTTCAGATGCCTGAGATCGTTTCGGAAGGTGAAGAATGACCACACCATCTTGAGGCAGAAGCTGGAAAACTACTTGCAGGTTGCATTCGAGCCAAACCCTTTACCTTTACGTGTCCTGAGTTCCGTCTCCTCAAACTCGTTGAGTAGCTCTCACTTGTGTTGTGGCAGTTGATGAAGTAAGTTGGCCCCGTCGACGAAGCATCTCGCTCTGGTAGCTGAGAAGACGAGAGAGGACGTCGCCCACCAACCCTTGCGCCAATGTGAGCGAGCGTTCCCATTGAAGTGACTATATATATATATATATATATCCTCTCAAGTCAAGTCTCTATTACTTATATGAAGTGGCTTTTCCACCTTTTCGAATAACAAGAAAAGAAAAAAAAAGAAAGATTTTATTCGATTTTGTTCGAATTAGGAATGAGAATGAGTAGGAAAACTTACATTGTCTCTTCCCAAACCCAAATTATGATTTACTTAAACTCATACCAAAATTAAACTTTATTTTTTCTGAAAATGTGATTTATGGAATCTTTACAGAGGCATGAATATTGGAAAAACTCAACTCGTTGTCATTATTAAATTAATAATGATATGAGCTTTGTGAATCTCACTTTACTCATCCTCACATAATTTTGAATATCTAATTGTTTAATTTTAATTACCTCTAAACTCGATTAAGAAGTAATAATAAAAAAATATTTATTTTTGTTTATCTTTGTAAACCCTTTTGTGTTTTTTTTTGTGAGTGATGTGGCCCCAAATATTTTTCAATAACAAGAACAAATGAGATATTTCTCTCATGACACCGATAATGGATGATCCTCTATCAATACTCAATAGTCCTTGTAAGATTGGTTATCACTCCCGATGATCGACCGTGTTAGATCTAGAACATCGAAACCTATAATTTCGGTATCAAAGAGTGGAGCACTCATACAAGACATCCTTGATTACTTAAGTCTAAGGACCAGATACACCGTTAGGACTATGGAATCATTGTTTGACAATAAGACAACATCAATCATCCAGTATTTCATAAACGAATCAATCAATAAACTCATTCCTTAACGAGCATATGTACTATATCCCTAATTAAATTGAAGTTCAACTCAAATCGAATCATATAGTCTTGATTTTTTTTTGTTTGAAACTATAGAACCGTCTCCGATTTGATTCTAATTCTGATTAGCTTAAGTTCCACACCAATGCTAAACACACATAGATTTAATTTTAGTTATTAGTAATACGAATGTATTTTCTTTTTATGCTCTCTCTTTTCGTGTTGTACGAGTGAATATTTCCAAACGCCAAACGATTAGGGCTGACTTATCGGCGTTTAGTAGTTGGAATTGGATTCCATTTCTTATTCAAACTAAAGAACCGACTCCAAAGTTGGTAGGTGTGAAGTGTTGTTTGACTCATTGGAAGGAACACCGAAAAGACTCACAGCCACATATCTCATACTGCCTATACCAAACGTGGTCTAAAAGCACCCTCGATTTAAAGCATGCAGGCGAAGAAGTCAATCGGGTTTGGTGGCGTTGACTAATTCACCCGTCTCGGTCAAAATATATGGCTCGCTTATTATTATTATTATTATTATTATTATTATTATTATTATATGAATCGGCCGGTCGAGTTCACGTGTGTTGGAAATGAACAAGTATCATAAGTATTTGGATGTTGGCTAAACATGTATCATCTCACTTATATATATATATATATATATATATATATATATATATATATATATATATATATATATATATATATATATATATATATATATATATATTCTAAACCCCGAATTCTATCACGTCAAGAAGAAAGTTCATCTTGCTATTGTCTAAAAGGTTTCATTCTACACACCTTTAAGAATCAAAAGTCCAACACCACACCTCGGCGAGAAGAATTTAAGAGAGATGTGCACCTCTAGTCCACTCTGCTTTGGCTGATGCCAAGTAGAGTCTTGTGTCTTCTAGTATTCTACGGATGACAGCAACGCCGTGAAGTAAACTGTTCCTTTCCCTTTGTTCGTCCACATGCTGACACACCTGATCTCATTCATCCGCCACAAGGCGGCAAGAAGAAACCTTGGAATAAATGCATCAATTCTGGGTGGGATCGTCTCCATGCATCTCCATGGAAGATTTGTCCTGCCTACCGCAAGCAGACTCGGTCAAGAATATTTAGGTCTTAAAGTATGCATACAATTGATTACATCCCATGCACGTTTGTGCATTGAATTCTAGGCAATTAATTTAAGACCATATCTTCTCAGACTCTACATATTATGTTATTCATGACACACAAAAAGTAACGATGCACCAAATATCACGCCCTTTAAATTATCCATCTTGATCAAACCGGTTTAACCAGACCGGACGTTCGATTTCAAATCATCGTCCCTGTTCGAGTGTCGTATCATTGCGGGAAAGAAAGGACGCACCGATTTCCATCTCCCCGCAACAACGAGGCTCGAAGTCACCACGACCAGGTGAACGAAGAGTGCAGCACCAGGGAAAGTGGCGTGTGATGATGGTATGTGACCAGGAAGCGAACGGTTGGCTTCGCTTCCGCTTTTAAGCGCTGGCAGCGACAACGACGACGACCACGGCGCACTAGAACGACAATCCAGTGATCCACGTGTACGGATAGAGTTGCCAAAGCTCGATGTTTAAATCAAATGATCAACGAGCCGACCCGACCGGGTCGGACCGGTGGGTTCGCCCGCTAATTGGGCGAAGTTACATTAAAGTATCGGTGAATTGTACCTAAAATCGCTGCCGATTGACTGCGACCAATTAAGCGGTCGAAGCTCGTAAGAAACGAAGAGCTCCATACCAACCGCGCTGCTTCGTCGGTCAAGACTGTCGGCCTCGTCGCCTCGTGTGTGTGCGTATATAGAAAAGGGCTTCCCCACTACCACCCCCCCAACTCCTCCTCCCAATCCTTTCTCGCTGGCTTCCTGCTTAGCTTCTTCTGCACGCTCCTCTACTGTACATAGGACGCGACGGAGCTGTGGGACACGGAAGGGAGAGGAGAGGTGAAGGGATGGAGGGCATGGAGAGGGCGTGGGACTCCGGGCGGCGGGCGAGCAGGAGCCTGAGCCGGAGCATCAGCAGGGGGATGGGCATGGGGAACTGGGGGATGGAGGACGTGTTCGCGCGGTCGAGCACGCGGGGGAGGTCGTGGGGTAGCCGGAGCGGGGTGGACGACGACGAGGAGGCGCTGCGGTGGGCCGCGCTGGAGAAGCTCCCCACCTACAGCCGCCTGCGCACCGGGATCCTCCGGTCGGTGGTGGCGGAAGGGGAGCAGGGGCGGCGGCAGTACCAGCACAAGGAGGTGGACGTGCGCAAGCTGGGCGTCAACGAGCGCCAGGAGTTCATCGAGCGTGTCTTCAAGGTCGCCGAGGAGGACAACGAGCGCTTCCTCAAGAAGCTCCGCAACCGAATCGACAAGTCAGTCAGTTCTCCCTCGTCCTCCTCCTCCTCCTCTGGTGTTGCACGTTACAACCCACCATGTTGCATCCTATCTTTTCATCACTGGCCATATCCCTTTGCATGATCAGGAACAGAACACGAAAGGCATGACCAAGCAAGCCATTAACCGTGACAAACAGTACCTGCCAATAATTTCTTTTTCCTTTCCTTTCTTTATGACAAGGATTACTCCATAAATGGATCACCCAAAGCATACTAAGCTGCCGTAAGGAATCTAGAGGCCATGAGAGAGACAGAGAGGTTAGAAGTTGGAGATGCCATCTTCTAAGCTATTATTGTGTCCTTTTCCCTAATTTAACTTATTCAACACCTTAAATTACAAGTGCATCGGTCATCCAGAAGATAAACAATGGTACGCAGGAAGTTTCTTAGCAATTGGTAGATTTCCAATCACTACAGTACAATTGCTTCTCTCTCCATAATCTAATGCTTATGGACTTGAAAGCAATGGGCGGCTGTCATGATGGTGATCGAAGAAGTTCTCCGACAATTTGAGACTTGTTTAGCTACATATCACCATCGAAATGATGCAGCTTCTCTTTGACTGATTCCATGTTTGTGATGCAGGGTTGGCATCCAATTACCAACGGTGGAGGTGAGGTTCGAGCATCTGAACGTGGAAGCCAAATGCCATGTGGGGAACAGGGCTCTGCCGTCGCTGGCGAACACGGCCAGGGACATCGCCGAGTCGGCCGTCGGCCTCTTGGGAATCAACCTCACCAAGAGAACCTCTCTCACCATCCTCAAAGATATCTCGGGAATCATACAACCCTCGAGGTGAACACACTCCAACAAGTTGCAGACATATGAATCGCCTCCACTAAAATGGCTAGCTAACAATGGTGATATTTCAGGATGACACTTCTATTAGGCCCTCCGTCATCTGGGAAGACCACCCTTTTGTTAGCTTTAGCTGGAAAACTAGACCCAACTTTGAAGGTTGGTGCCCGACCTCTTTCTTCCTGGGTTTAGTTCGAGCAACCTGAAATAACGCAAATCCTCGACTTGCAGACCAGAGGAGAGATATCATACAATGGATACAGGTTGGAGGAGTTCGTGCCTCAGAAAACTGCAGCTTACATTAGCCAGAATGATGTTCATGTGGGCGAGATGACAGTCAAAGAAACATTCGACTTCTCTGCGAGGTGTCAAGGCGTAGGATCTCGATACGGTACTGATTCAAACCCGTCCCTTTCTCGCCTACGAACGTTGAAAAGCTAGTAGTGTAGAATTTTGAGGTTGTGATTCGTGCCGCCGCCGTCGTCATTGTGGATAAGGTTTCCGCCGAGTCCACAGAGTAGCTTGTACTGGAATCGAATGATGAAATGGCATGTTGTCAGATCTTCTGACGGAGCTGGCGAGGAGGGAGAAGGAAGGAGGAATTCTGCCAGAAGCTGAAGTGGATCTGTTCATGAAGGCCACAGCAATCGAAGGGGTGAAGAGCAGTCTGCAAACGGACTACACGCTCAGGGTACGTTCTTCTCACTCCATTTGTGAACGCTTTCAAGGGGGGTCAAACTGGGTGGGTGGATTCTTGAGCTGGACGCCTCGGGAATCGAAGGAAAACGCTTCTAGATGCGGTGCGACTGTGAGCGAAGAGCGGTTGTCGTCTGTGTTTGACTTAGTCAACGATTTCTGTCCGGGGACGGGTCGTTTGACAATGAACGGAGGGGTGGATGGCGGGTGGGGTCCACGGAAAGTGGATCCCATGGTGTGAATATTTAATAGATTTTTTTGAATAATAGAAAAAGAATAAATTATATAAGATAATTTTGTTTCATATTTCAATATGAGAGTAATTAATTTGGGACCTTTTTTATTAAAAAATATAAAAAATATCTTTTTTATTATCTCTCATTCGTTCCAGTATAGTTTCATTTTTGAGCTACAAGAGTTTTGTGGTGGAGTCACAGAGGATAAAGAAGAGGCTAAGCATGGCGTTGACTGACGTTAAATGCTGCAGATACTTGGGCTGGACATTTGCGCCGATACAATTGTGGGCGATGAGATGCAGAGAGGGATCTCCGGAGGTCAAAGGAAGCGCGTCACCACAGGTTCTTACCTTGCAAATTAATCTTGGAACAGTGCTTGAACAGTTCCTTCCTTGAATGCGGAACTCAAAGACTTGCATGGGGCATGGCGCGATGCAGGTGAGATGATCGTCGGGCCGACCAAAGTGCTGTTCATGGACGAAATATCGACCGGCCTCGACAGCTCCACCACCTTCCAGATCGTGAAATGCCTGCAGCAGATCGTCCACCTGGGTGAGGCCACCATCCTCATGTCCCTCCTCCAGCCGGCGCCCGAGACCTTCGAGCTCTTCGACGACATCATCCTCCTCTCCGAGGGCCAGATCGTGTACCAGGGCCCCCGCGAGTTTGTCCTCGAGTTCTTCGAGGCCTGCGGCTTCCGCTGCCCCGAGCGCAAAGGCACCGCCGACTTCTTGCA
This sequence comes from Musa acuminata AAA Group, assembly GCF_036884655.1. NCBI lineage: Eukaryota > Viridiplantae > Streptophyta > Magnoliopsida > Zingiberales > Musaceae > Musa > Musa acuminata. The sequence continues at coordinate 11,269,938 of NC_088346.1, read as the reverse complement.
GGAGGTAAGTGAACAGAGCACCGGCTGCACTTCTCCCCGACCAGAAGCGTGCGCGCTCGACCCTCGATGATCTCAATCTTGGTCGCAGGTCACGTCGAGGAAGGACCAGGAGCAGTACTGGGCGGACAAGGAAAGGCCGTACCGCTACATCTCCGTCTCCGAGTTCGCGCAGTGCTTCAAGCGATTCCACGTCGGTCTTCGTCTGGAGAACGAGCTCTCCGTCCCCTTCGACAAGTCGCAGAGCCACAAGGCCGCCTTGGTCTTCTCCAAGAAGTCTGTTTCCACCTCCGAGCTCCTCAAGGCCTCGTTTGCCAAGGAATGGCTCCTCATCAAGCGCAACTCCTTCGTCTACATCTTCAAGACCGTTCAGGTAACGCCACAAACCCGTCGTCTTTGCTCGTTGCTCGTCATCTCGGTGTCCCACGATTGACATCGTCTTCCGGTTCGATCCGCGTGAAGATTGTCATGGTGGCGCTCATAGCGTCAACCGTGTTTCTGAGGACTCGCATGCACACGAGGAACGAGGACGACGGCGTCATCTACATTGGAGCGCTCCTCTTCGGGTTGATCGTGAACGTCTTCAATGGTTTCGCGGAGCTGTCCATCGCCATCTCGCGACTCCCGGTGTTCTACAAGCACAGGGACCTGCTCTTCTATCCGGCATGGATATTCACCTTGCCCAACTTTCTCCTCCGGATTCCCATATCGATCTTGGAAACCGTGGTTTGGACTGTCATGACCTACTACACCATAGGCTATGCTCCGGAGGCCAGCAGGTAAACTTCGAGCTCAGCTCCAAAAGACTTGCTGATCTGCTTTTCTGAGCCGTGGCGCTCACTGTTCTCTGCGTCACAGGTTCTTCAAGCAGCTGGTGCTGGTGTTCCTGATCCAGCAGATGGCGGCAGGGCTGTTCAGAACTGTCGCGGGTCTTTGTAGGTCCATGATCATCTCCAACACCGGTGGGGCTCTGTCCGTGCTCATCATCTTTGTTCTTGGAGGCTTCATTCTACCCAAAGGTACTCATTCAGGACACAAAACAGTGCAAGTCCATCTTTCTGACAAGATCTTCACTGCTCACCGAACCTTCTCTTTCTTCGCCGACAGATGTGATTCCGAAATGGTGGATATGGGGCTTCTGGATTTCGCCGCTTACCTACGGATACAATGCTTTAGCGGTGAACGAGTTTTTGGCTCCGAGGTGGATGAACAAACCGGTAAGTTCCTCGTTACCCATGAAACGTGATATCTTTTTGATAAGCCATCCTTTGTCGTCGTCGGCACAAACACAAAACCGTACGAGCTCATCTAATGCGGATAATTCGACGCGACAAACGATAACCTATCACTCGTGCAGCTCCTATAAGTCTTATATTGTTTTGATGGAGAGATTTGTGCGTTCGGTGACAGTCATCAGATGATCGACCATTAGGAAGGGCAATCCTCGAAAACGCTAATGTCTTCCCGGAGGCTAGATGGTATTGGATTGGTGCCGGTGCGCTTCTGGGATTCAGCATCCTCTTCAATTTGCTTTTCACCTTCTTCCTCATGTATCTGAATCGTAAGGCCTCAACCTGTCTCTCCCCGTACATTTCACCTTCCGGTTCTTCTCGGTTGAGCTCAGATTGTTCTTCGACGCAGCTATCGGAAAACCGCAAGCTGTTATATCTGAAGAAACAGCAGCAGAGATGGAGGAAAACCGAGACGAGACAAGAGAGTCGCCGAGAATCAGGAGGGCGGCCTCCGAGAACGATTCTTTACCTCGGGAGCTGTCGAAGAGGGACGGAAACAATGCCAGTAAGTGGCGGAATCAGAACACCAACGCTCGCCTTTGTTGCTGTGTTCTAACTTGAGCTCATTCTCGCAGGAGAAATGATGGCGCTGCGGATGAGCCCCAGCGGGACGAACAGGCTCAACCGTGACATGTCCATCGATGAGGCCGCCACCGGCGTTGCTCCCAAAAGAGGAATGGTTCTTCCGTTCACGCCTCTGGCCATGTCCTTTGATGAAGTCAGTTACTATGTGGACATGCCTGCGGTGAGCTCTCTCAGTCATTTTTCGAGCTTTGAATCAAGTAGCATGAATCGGTAACGATGGATGCACCGATTTGCTCACCAGGAAATGAAAGATCAAGGAGTCACAGAAGATAGGCTCCAGCTCCTAAGGAACGTAACAGGGGCGTTCCGGCCGGGCGTCCTCACAGCCCTCATGGGCGTGAGTGGGGCTGGGAAAACCACCCTCATGGATGTTTTGGCTGGCAGAAAAACCGGTGGCTACGTCGAGGGAGATATCCGCATCTCCGGCTATCCCAAGAACCAAGAGACTTTCGCAAGGATTTCCGGGTATTGTGAGCAGAACGATATCCACTCACCTCAGGTCACCGTCCGGGAGTCCTTGATATACTCTGCTTTCCTCCGTCTCCCCAAGGAAGTCAGCGACGGAGAAAAGCTGGTGAGTCCAATTGGTCTTGGCATTCGTGCAGGGGAAGTGATATATGTGATGTACTAAAGGTAATCCCTGTGATCTCAGAAATTTGTTGATGAGGTGATGGAGCTGGTGGAGCTCGACAACCTGAGAGACGCCATAGTGGGACTGCCGGGCATCACAGGGCTGTCCACGGAACAAAGGAAGAGACTGACGATTGCCGTGGAACTCGTTGCTAATCCCTCGATCATCTTCATGGACGAACCAACCTCAGGCCTCGATGCAAGAGCAGCCGCCATCGTCATGAGAACCGTGAGGAACACAGTCGACACCGGAAGAACTGTTGTTTGTACGATCCACCAGCCAAGCATCGACATATTCGAGGCCTTCGATGAGGTCTGTCCATCTCGAAACGCTTCTCCGTGAGATCATACAATAATGCATGCATGCTTGCTTAATGCTTAGGTTTCTGATCATGCAACAGCTGCTGCTCATGAAAAGAGGCGGCCAAGTGATCTACTCTGGACCATTGGGAAGAAACTCTCACAAGATAATCGAATACTTCGAGGTAAATTTGAAGTCATCATTAGCTGCATTGTTGATTACGGCATGGTGAGAACGAGAAACGACAGCTCTTGCTTTCCATGTTTCAGGCGATTCCTGGAGTTCCAAAGATCAAGGACAAGTACAATCCTGCGACATGGATGCTGGAAGTCAGTTCGGTTGCAGCTGAAGTACGTCTACAGATGGACTTCGCCGAGTACTACAAATCATCAGCTCTCTACCAGTAAGTAGTGAAACTGAGAGATCAGTGGCCATGCAGATATGAACTGATTACTGATAAGCTTTGTTTTGCTTGCAACGAAACTATGGCTACCAGGCGCAACAAAGCATTGGTTGGTGAGCTCAGTAATCCGGCATCAGGAACAAATGATCTCTACTTCCCCACGCAGTTCTCCGAGTCTTCTTGGGGGCAGTTCAAGGCCTGCCTCTGGAAGCAATGGTGGACCTACTGGAGGAGCCCTGATTACAACCTGGTCAGATTTTTCTTCACCTTGGTCACTGCTCTGTTGCTAGGCTCCATATTTTGGAGAATTGGCCATAAGAGGTACGTAGACGCAGGACATGCTGTTCTCTCATCTCTTGGGATGCACAGAGATTCACCGGTGGTTTTCCTCTGTGCTGCAGTGGAAGTGCAAACAATCTCAGGATCGTCATCGGGGCGATGTATGCGGCGGTCTTGTTCGTCGGCGTCAACAACTGCTCGACGGTGCAACCACTGGTAGCGATCGAGAGGACGGTGTTCTACCGAGAAAGGGCTGCTGGAATGTACTCCGCTTTACCGTATGCCATGGCTCAGGTAAGGGGGAGCGTTGCTGATTCAAGCGTTAATGCGACGGTGTTATTATCATCGAATGCTTGGATCCAATGGCGTTGAATCGCTGCAGGTGCTCGTGGAAATCCCGTACGTGGTGATTCAGGCAGCGTACTACTCGCTCATCGTCTACTCCATGATGAGCTTCCAGTGGACAGCGGCAAAATTCTTTTGGTTCTACTTCATCTCCCTCTTCTCCTTCCTTTACTTCACTTACTATGGCATGATGACCGTGTCACTGTCACCGAACCATCAAGTTGCTGCGATCTTTGCCTCCACCTTCTACTCCGTCTTTAACCTCTTCTCAGGCTTCTTCATCCCCAGACCGGTAAGTTTCTCCTGTTCGATCTTGCCATTTACTTTTGTCGTGTGGAGTTCCTATCAGTAACCCAAGGTTCTGTGATGGATTGCAGAGGATTCCCAAATGGTGGGTGTGGTACTACTGGATTTGCCCATTGCAATGGACGGTGTACGGTCTCATAGTAACACAGTACGGGGATTTAGAGAGCTACATCAGTGTGCCTGGCTCGGAAACCCCAATAAGGACCAAGGACTACGTGAAGGACCATTTTGGATACCACACTGACTTCATGCCCGTGGTGGCCATCGTGCTGGTCGGCTTTGCTCTCTTCTTTGCTTTCATGTTTGCTTACTGCATCAAGAAGCTCAACTTCCAGCAGAGGTAGGCGGAGAGAGGGGTGGTGATGATGAGTCCCCATCGCTTCAGCACAGAGAGAGAGAGAGAGAGAGAGGTCGGTCCAAAGCGGCTTCTCGGATTTTGTAGGTTAAGGTTTCCTTGCGCTATTCATACGTGTTCTAATATTCGACTGGGAGGACGATTGATTTAGTTGTAAATATAGTGATGATTGTATGAAGCAAGTTGTATTGATTTAATGAGTGAAAGTATTGACTTCAGATCACTTGTTATAAAGTAAATTTGATACGACACTCCAAAGCAAAGATGAAAAGTCAATCCCTAATCACTCCTCGATCGGTCAGACAAGTTTATATAATGAATGAAGAGACAAATCCTGATCGACCCTCATTGTTCGAGCTGAGATTTCTCGGTCTCCCTAACAATGGCGGAATAGGACATTAAAAGTTCTTGATCCTTCTTCTACTGGAAGAAGGAAGGAGACGCAAGGCGAGAGAAACAACAAAAGACACCACACGGCAGCGGTGAGGAAGCTTCCGCCGATGGAAGCAGAGTAAGCAGGGCGGAGGGGGCGGGAATCTATTGACGGCAACAGGGGGGAGAGGACGGGAATCCGCTGACGGCAGCGGAGAGGAAACTTTCGCCGACGGAAGAAGCAGGGAGAGGGAGGCTGGAATCCGCCGACGGCAGCGGAGAGGAAGCTTCCGCCGGCGGAAGCAGTTGAAGCAGGGGGGGAGGGGAGGGGCCAGGAATCCACCAACAGCAGCGGAGAGGAAGTTTTCACCCGTGGAAGCAGAGGAAGCAGTGGGGTGGGGAGGGAGGGGCCAGGAATCCACCAACGGCAGCGGAGAGGAAGATTTCGCCCGTGGAAGCAGGGGGGAGAGGGGCGGGAATCCGCCGACGGCAGCGGAGAGGAAAGCTTCCGCTGACGGTTTCTAACCCTAAAACAGAAGTCGAGAGAAGGAAAATAAAGAGCCGTGAAGCGCAGGTTAGAAGCCAAAATGAAGCGTGAGCAAAATATTATACGTCTAATTTTTCTTATGATTTTTAATAATCATAATTTATAAGATATTTATAAATATAATTTTTAAGAATTATAATAAAAAAGGTTAAAGTTAATATAACACATATAAAAACTATTTCAATAGTATTTATTTAAATCACGATAAAAAAATTACGGCTAATTTGTTTTAATGAGAGATCGATTAGAGGGCTAATCCCCTATGCATAAGCATTTCTCTCTCTCTCTCCCAACTCTTTACCTCGGATCTCCACCAACTTGTATTAGAATGACAATCTTAAAATACGACACTTATCTTTTTTTGTAGGTCTCCGAGGAGTTCCACCCAGACAGTAGACGAACATTTTCGGCGCGTCGAGTTGACCGTTGACCAAATCCATATCAGGTTTCGATCGGATCGAGTCGTTCCTGTCATCTCCGTGAGCGATCGATCAACTTTGGAGATGACACTTTCCGCACGGACGAAGAGAAGGGGCGAAAGCAACGATGAGATTTGCATTGGCTGTGCATAACCAGACGCGTAAATGGAACTGCAAAACATTCCGTAAGAAAACTGATCAGCAGAAAATGTTTAGAATTAGAGGAGATTAATCGGAAAGTGTTGGCGGATGGTTTCCGTCTCGGGCATTTCTACCGCTGTCTTCCGGCACAACCGTGGTCGGCGTGCAGGTGCAGCAGATGGCGCGTGGAGGATTCCGGCGAGCCGTGTCCCTTGTTGCTCGGCCCAGAAGGCGGCACGCGCTTCCTGCTGGCACCCGCCTCCGACTCCTTCTCTGCTAATGTTGAGCTGCTCCTTGGAGCCTTCGGAGCTTCGCCGGCGGAAGCCGGGGGAGGGTGTGGCCTCGCCGAGGACGCTCCATTGGTCACGAGAAGGAGAAGAAGAAGGGCTGACACCAGTAGCTGGACGAGGATGGCAGCCATGTCATGACGGGTGGTGACAAACCATCGAGTGGGTGTATGTATATATGGCCTCTTCTGGTCTATAACAATCGGCGGAACCAAAGCACTCAAATAGGTGGGCTTTTGACTTGAGATCACTTGCCATTAACCAACGAGTAATCTCGACCCAAAAAGATGGGTACGGAGAGAAAAAGGAGGAGGTTGGAGAACGCCTGGCTTTCTTTCAATAGGTGCCTTCAAAAGCTTGGCTTGTTCTCAGTGAATCATATCGAGTTCTGCTCTCGGTGAATCGATTCCTAGAGTGTTTTAGGACGGATCTCCATCCCTGTAAAGATCCGATGTTGCTTCGCTGGATGATGGAATCGCCATTAGTGCTCATCTCTAGCTGTATCGATCGGTGGATGAGTAGATCTCGATCGAAGAAAGGACAGAGGAAATAAAGTGGAACGATCATCGATCGTCATCCACCCACAACACAGTTCGGACGTCGACGTCCGATGCTTTTTGGATCAATTTGTAGTAGAAAAACTTGAATTTTCTTTACGGCAGACACACTTTCTGATTTAATCAAATAAATTTAACTGGTCTTATGATTACACGACTGGTTGAAGAAGATAATGAGAAGAACACAGTTGCATTATGCAGGAAAAGGACTTTGGTGTGACGACTACCTCCTCAAAGTTGCATGGAATAATGGAGTTGGTGTGTTGCGGCTGCTGTCAATTATACTACTTTGAGCTCGAGTGCCGCCGCAATGTGTTGGATAAGAGCCGTGGCATACTTGGACTAAAATAATTGAGTTGAGGAAGAAAAAGCCATGGATAAACTCTATACTTGGACAAACATTCATATCTACAAGTTTATAATCTTATCCCTTTTCCCTTCTTTTGCCATATTATAATTATAATTATATATATAAGTCTTGTTGTCGGAAACAACTTTGAGCCGTGGCCTCGGGTCCGACGCGGCTCGGTTCGGGTCCGGACGACGGGGACCTCCCTGGGGCGTTCCTCGAGCCCACTGAGGCGATCGGGTGCGGTGTCCGATCGGGACGGTGTAGCCGTCTCCTCCGGGCAGGAACTCCTCGCCTGCGTGTCCGGAGGGGTCCTTCGGCTTCGCACCTGCACAAAGGTCGGACCGAGGCGCTCGGCCCGACCCCTCCGACGATCAAGTTAGCAGATGTGGAGGGGATTATAGATGAAGAAGTGTTTTTGTGTGTCTGTTTCTCCTCCCCTCTCTCTGATGAACGAAAGGGTATTTATAGGGAAGCTTACTGCTTCCTGAGCTGCCCGCTTACAGGGGGTAGGTTGGTAGCGTCTGACTTTGTGTTGGCGTGGCGTGAAGAATTAAGCTTTGACAGGATGTTAATGCGCCTCGGTCGACGTTTCAATCTGCATTGACTAGGTGTTATTGCGTGAGGGGTCATTTGACGTCAACCGAATCTTATCATAATTACTATCCTGATCAAGTCTTTTATTTAATATAGGTAGCATCACTTTGTTTTATAGCCTGAATTATTTGTTATGGTACTAATAAGCATAAAAGCCTATGTTTATAGCCTGAATGTGCTTTTATGTGCTTTTCATGATCATCGTATCATCATGTGAATCATACATCATCAAATTAATCATGTCTCCAAGTTGACTGTATGTATCTTCACATCAACCAAGTTGATCATATTTTCAAGCTTGTCACACCATAAAAGTAAGCATGCCGTCGAGATAACTTTATCTCTAAGTCGAATATTTCTTCCAGTCAATTGTATCATCGAGGTAGGCATAACTCTAAGTCGATTATGTCTTTGCATAGATCATAAGTTGATTGCACTCTTAAGACAGTCAAACGATCAAGACAATAGCATCTTGAAGAGATTTGTAGCTACAGTACATGAATAGCAAACACCCAGCAATTTGTGGACATCTCTAATTATCATGACATCGAGCAAAACGGGTAGAGATGCAGTTAACACATACATATATGATATCTCAAGATTCAGCCTCAACTGAAGCATCGAAATTAGGAAGAGTTAAATAAGAAATCATTTACTGCTTTCCAATATATAATAAAGATGATATAATAATCAATCTTAAACCAATGATCCTATAATTTATGATACAAATAATGAATATGATAGATCAACCATCTTATTTTATATATTTTTAATATTATAATCAAGTATATATATTTTTATTTATTTTTAATTAGATTTATATAATTTATTTAATATATATATATATTTAAAATATATATATATAAATCAAAATATTAAAAAAAATAATTATAAAAAAAAAATTGTAATTAGTCCTCAAAATAAACCCGACAAGAGAGGGCGGTTTTGTCGGACGCTATACCGAGAGAAGAGAATGGGGCGGCGGTCCAAACCGTCATATGAGTCATTTTCCAATGAATTCCCACAAAATAAAAACCCCTTCGAGACTAGACGATTTCATTCCGTGCCGCCTTCCCCATCGCCTCTTTTTCGTTGTCTCTCTCCCTCGTTCGAATCGCTCCTGGACCGTCCGATCCGCCTTATCTATCCCCATCGCCGTCTGCCTCGGCCTCCCCTTCCCTTCCCGCGCGCGAACCATAAGGAATGCCGCCGAGCTCCGAAGGCAGCGACCTCGCCGACCGCGAGCTCTACTCCATCCCCTCCTCTGCGAGTACCGTAACCGTTCCCCTCTCCTTCGTCGATCGGCGTTCCTTTTTTCTTTGGGGGCTAGGGTTAGGGTTTTGTCTCTCGACCTTTCATCGCTCTTTCTTTGGTCTTTGATCAGGTTGGTTCCGGTGGGATGACATCGACGACACGGAGCGGCGGTGTCTGCCGGAGTTCTTCGACGGCTCCTCTACCTCACGGAACCCTAGAGTCTACAAGGAGTACCGTGATTTCATCATCAGCAAGTACCGGGAGGACCCCACCAAGTGCATTGCCTTCACCGAGATCCGAAAGTCTATGATCGGCGATGTCGGGTATCTCCACAAGGTGTTCTTGTTCCTGGAGAAGTGGGGATTGATCAATTTTGGGGTGAAGGTGCCGAAGACATCAGTGGAGGATGCTGGGCCGAAGGTTGTGGTGGAGGAAGGGCCGCCGGCGGATGTGCAGGTGGTGCCAGCATGCATACCGCAGAGGAAGCTGGTGGGAATGGCGTCGTCTGTGGGTGGAGAGAATGGATTCAAGTTGCCCCCATTGACGTCGTACTCAGATGTATTTGGAGATTGGTTGCCAAAGAGGGGACTGGTGTGTGGAATATGTGGGGATCAGTCCGCTGCTGGAGGATATGAGTCGTTACAGGTATCTTTAAACTTTCCTTTCTTGCGTCCGATCTAGAATTGCCATGTTTTTTTTTTTTTTTTTGTGTTGAATGTTAATTAAAGGTATGCATACTTTATCTATTCAAACTTTGTTGCTCAAGGAATTCAACTACAATTTTTGCTTAGAACTCTCACAGTATTGTGGTTACCATTTGACCAAATTTCGGTGTCTGAATCAGAGTTGGTAGCTTGTTGAATGTTCAATATACAATTAGGAGATACGTTACTTCGATACCAGAAATAGCTCAAGAACATTCATTAGTTTCATTGGGGAAAACATTCATGGATTTGTGAGATCACACGAAGAAAGGATAATGGGTATGCATGTCATTCTGACCAAACTATGTTAGAGGTCATGGGTGTCATAGTCTGACCTGTTGGAAATTCTTTTTCCATGTTAACTTGCTAGTACAAATGTAACTTTTTCCCTTTGTTTAAGAATGACAAGTTATATGTCCCTATGGGAATACAATTAATTAGAGCTGTTCATTGCATTATTTTTTAACAGTGCAGCAGCATCAAATTATGTGAATGCTAAGACTTAGAACTAGGTCAATAGAAGAAAATCAAAGTTTGGTTTGTTAGCCAAACACTTCCAACAAGTTTGGAAGGTCCTTGACGCAGATGACTTAAGATATTGTTTTGTTATCCTTTGCTTCTACAACCATTTTATGATATATATATATATATATTCTTAAGAGTGAGAATAAGAAAAATGGACATGTACATGACACTTTAATGGTTTCCTACTAATAACATCGACTTTAGCATTTTGGACCAGTTATCTTTGGTAAAATGGAGTAGGACCATGAAGGTTATAATGTGTGCTTTGGTGGAAGCCATCTAGGATCAATCTTATATACAACCTTAGGGGAAGATTCTAACTATATGTGGAGCTTTAGTAAGGATGTCAAGACTTGGGGTGAGATTTTTTTATACCTAAATAATCAAGGTTCGTAATTTCATACTGTACCGGAATATCGAGTTTAGCTCGGTACGGTGCGGTATGAGTATACTGAGTGGTATGCTCTGGCGTATCGCTCGGTATATATATATATATATATATATATATATATATATATATATATATATATATATATATAAAATAATAATAATAATAATAATTATTATTATAAGTTAAAAAATAAAAAAAGGGCGACGTCACCTTGTTTCTTCTCCCCGTGTGGGGAGAAGAAACCTCGTTTTCTTCTTCCTGCCGAGGCTTCTTCTCCTGGTGCGGATGAGGATAAGTCATCGACGACGTCGAGGTCTCGTCGCCTCATACGAGGAGGAGGCGACATCTCATATGCGGTGTCTAGTGAGGGAGGGCGGCGATGGATTGGGATCGTCGAGGGAGAGGGGCGTTAGATCTCTAGGTTCTTCCTTTTCTTCTCCCTCTTCTTCCTTCTCTCTCGAGTAATACCGTTCCATAGCGGTCGGCGACGATCGAAATCAACCATCAACGACCGATTTCGCATGGTAATGGGACGAAAACAGCCCCAATCGATGGTACCGCCTGGTAGCGAGCGGTCCGTGTACCGGTATGCTGGTGGATTGGTACTTATCGTCCGGTATAGACGGTATCATTGGAAATTAAAAACCCAGCAAATAATCATACATTTATAGAACTGGAAACAAAAAGACATTTATGTAAGTCTTGATGGCTTACCATTAGTAATGTAGTTTAAGCATTTCAAGCCATGTGATCAGATCCAATCCAGACAAGCTTTTGGGCTAATAAACTGCTTGGATGCAACATGGGCCCCTTGATGCCAGTGCTCAGTCTGTTTGCATTTATGGACGACAAAAGAACAAGAATTGATGGCCTTATTTTCTGCTGCATTTGCTGGACATGTTATTTCAACATGAGCTGATGTGATGATGCAACTTAACAAGCCATCTACAGTTTATGTATTTGAGGGTTTTCAGTGGTAGGAATTATGGGGCTGCTTGAAAGGTTTTTATGGTTTAATCAGAACTAAATTATATCAATATTTTGGCTTTTTTTACGCCTTCCGTATATATCGTGATACTAGAAAGATTGCTATGTCTTAATATATGGTAAACTCCACATTGTCTCCTATCATAATTTTTCAGGATGGAGTGATGGTATGTTCAAAATGTTCTAAAAATAATAGTCAGGCTGATGGTAGAACAACAGAGGACTCAAATCATCAGGTGGATGATGATGCTAAGGCTGAAGGTAGTGCTAACAATGTAATTAGTGCATGGACAGATGCAGAGACACTACTCCTTCTAGAAGCTGTCCTAAAGCATGGAGATGACTGGGCTCTTATTGCTCAGCATGTACGAACCAAGAGTAAGCTTGATTGTATTGCAAGGCTTATACAACTGCCTTTTGGTGAGCATATTCTGGGCTCAATTAATGGTACATGTGCTAATAGTAACTTGATAACTCAAGCGACTGATGTCAAAAAGCAATCCTTAATAAATGAGCCACCACAAGAGCTTATCAAAACAGATTTGCACATCCAAACCGATGAGAAAGATCTTGTGGAAGAACCTATGGCAGAACGTCCTCTAAAGAGAAGATGCTTGCCGTCCTTTGTACATGTTGCAGATTCACTAATAAAGCAGGTATAAGTTGGCTTTACATTGATTTTATCGGTGTAATTTGCAAAACCCTTGATGGGAACTTTATTCATGTGCATATTACAGAACAACTAATATCTTCTTTGGTAGGTAGCTGGCTTTTCTACTGTTGCTGGCGCACAGATTGCTACTGCAGCAGCAGATGCAGCTATTGTGGCACTGTGCAGCGAAAATATATCTGCAAGGAAGCACATTTCGATCAATAAGAATGGGGAAAATGATTTACTTTATACTAACAATGATCATAACAGGTTGGTTTTCCCCCTTTTTTGTATAGCTATATCTAAAAGAGAGAAAAATTGCCCATTCTCTGCATATTATGTTATAGTCATTTCAGTGGATTGAAGATTGAAGATCAGGATATGGAGTTGCATAAACAGACAGGTATGCTATCTATATTATTGTCGTGGCGTCAAATCTGTACTTATCGGCTAGTTCACTAGTTAGATGCTTTATGAAATCATAGTTCTGCACTGATCTTTGTATTCCTTTTGCTGTTTTAAACTGCTGACCTTTATTCTGGGATGAAGTGTCTTGCACTATATGCTTGATATGAAGATATAAATTAATGAACAAGCCAATGGAATATTGTGTTTGAGAAAGTAGCTTTATTTATATAATCCCAGGAGCAATTTATTTCTATCGGTGATATAGATTAGTATAATGGCCGCATTCTACATAATGTAGATATATTACTACAATGCAGAAGGGAATGCAGCTCAGTTGCTCTGTAATGATTTCTTCGGATTGTTTTCACTGTATCTAGAGCTATATCGTAATCCATCGATCTCCTTCTGATATATCAGTTGTCTCAGAGAAGAGCTTAAGTGCTACAGCATTTCAAGTAAGGGCTGCCATTGCAACTGCACTGGGGGCAGTAGCTGCTCGTGCCAAGTTACTAGCTGATCAAGAAGAGAGGGAAATAGAACTTCTGATGGCATCCATTATTGAAGTGCAGGTCTTCTCCTCTACCTTATTTTAAATTTGAAATAAAAAAACTTGTTACTTTGGAGCATAGGTCTTCTTTCTTTTTTATTCTTTTCTCCTGGAGTGTGAATATTTTGTGAATTTGCTTAGGTTCGGTAATTCATGTTAATGTATATGTATTTTTTATTTTATCTCAATGTCATGATAGATTTTGATGTGATAAAATTTACTATTTATTTGTTCTTTGATTGCTTTTTTTAATTTATTAATTTAGTATTTTTTATAGTATACATAAACAGTTCTTATGTGTATTGATTGTTGTTTGACAGCTGAGAAAGATACAATGCAAGATCAAACATTTTGAAGAGTTGGAGTCCATGATGGAGCATGAGTACACACTATTGCAAAAGGTGAAGGAATCTACTCTCGAGGAGTGGGTGACGGTGCTCCAGCAGGCGTTTCAGGCAGGGATCCCAAGATGGAGCGATGATGAATTGCCCAAACCTTTCACCACCATGTAATGTCATCGTCCTATGCCTTACACTTGATTGGTAATTTATATGTTGTGGATAAACCAGTGATGCTAGTGTGATGAAAGTGTTCCTCTTCTAGCTTTTCTGTGTGGCAGGATATGTTGAATTCATTTTATTTGTTTTCGAAAGAAAAATGCACTGTGTTACTGATCGAAAAGTTGCAAACAAAAGTTGGACATGCAACGGGAGTCGCCTCGACAAAAAAAATTGCCTCGTGTGAGGTATACAAACAACGCTTCTGTTATGTTAGTCTAACAAGTCACGAAGCCCATTTCATCCTAAAACCAGACATATCTTCTTCTCGTTGGCTGATGAACTCCCATCATGTAGGAGGAATTCAGGATTTGTGAGTGAGAGATTTTTTAAGGATGTCTTGGTCTCAAAATTTCTCCAAATGATTTGCTTCTTAAGTAATAGACTTGACCAATATTGCATTATTTTTTTAATTATAATTTTGACTATATATATATATATATATATATATATATATATATATATATATATAGAGAGAGAGAGAGAGAGAGAGAGAGAGAGAGGAAAGCAGAAGAATCAATATTGCCCAGCTAGGATTACAAACACATAAATTACCCATGATCAGGGCAAGCCAGCCAAACATAAACGAAAGCTTGTGGAATCAATTTGATGTTATAATATCAAACTATCAGGTACTTTGAAGTCTTTTGACCAACTTTATTGCTCTTTGATAAGAGATGGAAGGATGGGCTTCCTAGGTTTCACACATTAAAAATATTTTTTAATATTAAGAATAAAAAAAATATATTTTTTTTATAAAGGATAAGAGGCTAACACAATATTTGAACTTAGAATCTTACAATACAATTATCAAAATTTTTACTAACTAGATTAATCAATATTTCAAAAATATATCAAATAATATTTCAAACCTTTAATCTTTGATCAATCGATTGATATATAATCACCAAATTCATATTTATACGTTTAATAAAAAAAATTATCTAAGAAAGCCTCAACATTGATAATCTTAAAGATTAATCATAATTTTTTAATTTAATTTCACATCAAAGTGAACTAAGATTAAGATTGATTTAAACTAACAGAATAATATAATATTTTATACTAATAATTCAGGCTTAATGAAACTACATGTACAATTAGTATTAAGGTCGATCTAGTATCACATCGGATTGTGACAATAGGCCGATCTAGTATTGAAACATAATGAGGAACTAATTAAGAAAATATTCCTAATACTAAAATTAACTCATCAGTAAACCACTATTAATTTTAACTTAACTCTTTATTCCAAAAAGATTTCTCAATGGGAGACATCTCTTCCGATTCTTGATGTAGAACAAAACAGCATTATAGATGTAGAACAGATAAGGATTAACATGCTCACATTACACTTCTATATCATCATTTCTTTCCAAGACAAAAATGTTGCCTTTATCATCCCTTCCTATCCGCATTGACTCATCCACATATCTAAGAAATGCTAAGGTTCAACTTTTTCATCAGATTTATTTATTTTGGAAGAATATATATATAAAGGATACGTTATTTCAAGCCAACCTTGTGGATTGAAAATGGCAAGGAGGAGGTCCAAATTCTTCTCGAAGATCTTCATCAACTGCCCAATTCCAGTGAATTAACTCGGAGAAAAAAAAAATTTATTACCAGAGAGAAAGCCTTAAAATTAACATACACACACTACACTCTTTACCTGATCTGGAGTGATGTTCGATCTCTCAAGTTTGATGTCTACTCTCTGCAATAGAAGATCGGATATGTCATGTCGATGAGTTTGACAAAGTAATTTGATGTTCAAAAAAGATTGACTCGTGTATAGCTCCAGAGGGTAGCAAGAACTCTTACAGTTTTGGATGCAATCCTATAGGAAGCCTCGATCGTCAGCTGCCCTGATAGTAGTTGTAGTCCCCTCAAGTTGAACTTAATCACATTTGTTGCCTTCTCCTTTCGAAGATAATGCAGATTTAAAACTCCATTCTTTTTTCTTGAAAATAATTGAGCATGATTTAACATATCGACCAAAGAATATTTTCTTTACAACAATAGACATAAAAGATCAGATATCCTACATGCTGCAACATGTTCCATACTTCACCTTTTCTTCTTTTGCTTTATACTGTTTGAAATCAATTGTGAAGATGCTAAGAACCTCATTTCACTTAACCAACATGGAGTTGCATTGATAAGATTTGGTACTTGTGATTAATGAACCCAACAAGAAATAGAGTGAGAAGAAAACCTGGAAAGTTATAACTACTATCATTGTTCCTTAGATGTAGGTGAGATAAAACTCAGAGAACAAATATCTCAAAGTTCAAGTTAAACTTTCTTTAACTTTACCTTATAATCTATTTAGATTGACTAAAATGGTAAATAATCTTTTTCTTTTTTCTAAAGGGTGTGAAGAGGGGATTTGATCATAAAATTATTGATAATAACTAACTTATTGGCTAAACCAATTGACAATTTAAAGGATCTATTTGCCAAGGCTTCGAATCCTCAACCATGAGTAAGTAAATCTGGTAATGCCACAACTAAATCAATGTTTTAGGTGTATTAAAATTGTCAGTTGAATCTTTGGTAACTCTAATACATTACCATGAGATCAACATTTGAAGTGTAAAACTTGTTGGCTGAGATTTCAATGGTACATTAATAGAATTCATGGGATGAGGCTTTGAACTCTTGACCATTGGTGTTCAAATAAATGTTTGAAGTGTTAAAGACAGAATCTTGGTGCCAATCAATCACACACACTATATAAGCTTGATTATGTGTAGGCTTATGGTTCTTGTCAAATAACAATCAGCCAGACCCGACAAAAAATAAATAATCCCGATTTATTAAAACATGTTTTCACTGCAAAGTAATGGAAATTGCTTTACCTTTGCAACATTGATTATTTGGAAGAAGTCCCCAAGACTGATGAAGCCACGCAAACCAAGCTTTGTTCTTGTGGAACCTAATATTGAAATTGTGCTGTAAACAAGCTTCCAGCATCCATCCACCTTTCTTTTTCCCACATGGTCAGTATTTGCAAATATTTTAAAGGTAAAACACATCGAATAATTCATCAGTAAACTAAGATTGCATATTCCTCTCCGGATTTTAGTTGGCTGAAGTTTCTTTCTTTTATTTCAATATGAATGATGATGTCAATTAATTATTGTTTCTCAATGATCAAAACTTTGTTTATTTGGAATCCTCTCTCTCTATCTCTCTCGAGGATAACAATCGTTTCGCACGAGGAATTGTTGATCCCGTTTGTTTCTGCTATATGAATCAGGGTTTAACGTACCGAAGCATATCGCTCGATATGGGCAGTACATCAGTACACCTTAGTATATCATGTGTCGGTATGCTCAGTATAACTCAATATATACCGTACCGATAGTTGGGCGATACATCAGTATGGACCGATAATACAAATCATGGTATGAACAACTAAGAAAGGTTATGAAGAAATGATAGCTTATGTGCATAGGTGAAGATGTCAGCCACTTTCACTTTGTAAAATAAATATAAAATAACAAACATAAATTAATAATATACTATCAGCATGATACCTAAGTTGCAAAGTATAAGCATAATTTGATTAATTTAAATTCATAATTGACAAAATATGCATGCCCATTGATTTGCAAAACATAAGCTAGTAATATACTATCAACATCGATTAATAAGTTCAAAAAAAATAATCTATAATTTATACCATAAATTATAATTTGATTCATTGGATTCTAAAATTTGATTCGTCATATTACCAACCTTATCTCGTAGATGGTCGGTAGGATATGGCGTGGGGTTTCGGGACTCCAGCAGTTCCACAAACCCAGCAATCTCCGATTTCTTCGAAGATGTGGCTCCAAAGATCCCTCTGTCAATGCCTTGATGTATAATGTGATATATCAGCGATCATCATCATCTTCCTCGCAGTCACCGTATGTAGCTCGATAAGAGCGTGTTACTTACCGGTCAATGCCTGGTAAAGAGCGGCTTTAATGTCATCAATGGTTCCAAACTCTGCTGTAGATGATGGCCCATCTCTCCCATTGCGATTTGTGCCATCCGCCATTCCGGTAGCCCCTGTCGTCGATGCCGACGCAACCAGGGCCGATGTGGATCGCTTTCGAGATGAATGCCGTCTGTTTTGAGTACCCTTCGCGAGTCGGTTGCGGGGAAACGCTTCGAAGCTGCTCCAAGCCCGAGGAAGCGGCCGGAGGATGAGCGCAGCCATTTGGGGTCGGAAATGGCAGCAGGTGACATGTGGTGTTGGGCCTGCAAAAGGAGAAGACTTCGTGAGAGAGACAGAGAGAGAGAGAGATGAATACGCCTCGCCTGCCAATGTCTAATGGAGCAGCAGCAATGAGTGGCCATGATTCAAATAAAGAGGATAATGCTGGAATTTAGATATCGAGCATTTTTTAACCCCCAGAGAGATTGAGCTCCTTGATCGAGAGCTATGTTACATTGCTCCACCGACCACAGATTCTCCCAGTACAGGAAAAACAAATCATACTGGTAAACAAGAACAATCAACGTAGGTTTGAACGCGCTGTAGAATGCTAACGAAACAACATTCCGGACACAAATAAGCTGCCAGCGAGCGTCACTGAATAAACAATGAAAAGCATCAGCAGCAAAAGTGCCGACAGTCCACTGCGTGTCTGTCGCTTCATGAGGTACAGTGTAAAGAAAGCAGCGATGCTGCTGCATAATGGGTTGATTACAGGACGACTGGTTTCAAGGAACCGAAGGTACTCTATTATGAGATTGCAGAGAAAGTAAACCAAGCTCCTGATGAAGAGGCCCAGTAAGTAACTACGTCTTCATTTGTCTCAGAACTACAGCATCTTGCAAATACTTGTGGCAGCAGCAGCAGCAACTCATTCATGACTACCTGCTCGATGAACAAAAGATGTTAGGCCATATGAATAGAAAAAAGCGAAAAGCTAGAGTGTCATTTCAGGCTGAGTCAATTAGCATATTAGTCAATACTTTGACAAATATCTGCTCCATGAGAACTAAGCATAAAGAGTGATAGCAGCAACTCCATACTTTGTACACATTCTCAATAAAGAAATACATATATACATATATATATATATATATATATATATATATATATATATATATATATATATATATATATATATATCTGCAATTAGTGTAACACACCATGTATAAAATTGAACCACCATTTACATTGGAGATCTGAGCTCAAGAATGATATGATGCAATTCTGAAACTAATCATTCGGTTTCCTACTTGTTTGAGCAATTCAAAAATCTTCTGATGTTGTTTATGGTTGGTCGCACAGATGACGTTGACTACCAATCTTCTTTTCTTTACCATCCAACTCTTTTCTATCTGATACATATCAGGGAAACTACTACAAATCACTTTCTTTCAGTTTAGATGATTGATCTGAAGTTGTTCGTCAGTGTTCAATATGGATTTGAAAGAATGTCAACTCAACAATTACTTGTCCTGTGTAAATGAAGGAACTAATAGATCCATAACAGTTCATATAATAGATCCAATCCATAATGTGAATGAAACACAGTTCATGGTGTTCCTTGTGGCATAAGAGGACATACAAGATACGATAGGGAGACAACTGGAGCAGACCACCAAAAGATGTCAAGTTTAAATAATATTACAATACACTAAACTAGGGAGGACTTATCAATTTTATTATGTCATATTGCATTTTGTTATTGAACTTCAAATCAAGATAAAATAAGACAGGAAGACATTGAAGCAGAATATATAGAAATGTAAAGTTAAAAGGAGATTACGATATACCAAACTTAGATAACATATCAGTTACACTTTAAAGTGACATTGTATTTTGTTGAACTTTAAATGACAAGACTACCACCCAAGACTAAGAGCTTGGAAGATTACATCTCCATAGTAGGCCATTATAAAGTCTAGAATGAGTTTTGGATAATATAGTAATGGACTATATCAAAAACCTCCTAATACTACAAGAAAAACTGCAATAATGGTAGGAGTTGATTGACTGACAAAATATGTACATTTTAAAATTTTGTAATATTTTTACACCATCTGACAAACTTCTGGCCGAATTGTTTGTAGAGCATATGCGCAGACAACATAGGATGCCTCAATCGATTATCTGTTATAGTAACAGAATCATTAAATTTCTTTCTGCACAATTTTTTTAAATTCCAAGGAATCAAGTTCAGTACAAGCACAACCTATCACCAATAAGACAGATCAACCAGAAGTACTTAACTGTGAATTGTGGATTGACCATTCATAAACAGAATGGACATGCAACAATTCATTTAACTCCAATCAATATTACATCATGTGAAGTCTTCTACGGATGACCACTTCCAAATATTCTATCTTATATGGAAAACAACTCCACGAAGGTTGATGCAGTTGATGCCGAACTACAGGAACAAGATGGCATAGCTAAAAGTTGAAGAGATACATAGCTGCTAGCTAGAATTGCATGAACCAAGTATATACAATGGCATAAGGAATCTTCTAATTTTTTAAGGTCATTCAATGGGCCAGAATAGTAGCTTATAAATTGGAAACAATATTCAACGTGACCAAGTTGAAACAATTCCAAGGACAGTCTGATGGTGCATTGGTACTATCACTCAAATTTCAAAGTAACTGTATATTATAAATAATATGGAGATTATTCAGATTCGATGACATTGAAATGAAGTATTTAAACAGAAGAACAATATGGAGACTATTCAGATTCAATGAATATTGAATTGAAGATGAATAAAAGTGACAATTTCCAGATGCATGTTGTGATGCAGCTCCACATATGGACTAGGTATCAGCATTCCTATGTAACACCTCAATAGTCCTCATTGATCTAGCTGAAAAATATGATAGGCCTGACCGCAAAGGGAAGTCAAACCAAGATTTTGGACACATATTTATGTCAGCAGATAAGTCAACATTTTGCTATTTTTGTGCTTGCGACAATCCTCCCGGCAAGGAACTACACATCAATGACTTAAATACATAGTTCCAGCTTTCCGAAACCAAAAATAAATATATATCATTACAAAAATACACATATTTTCATAGAGCTTAGTAAATCCCATAGTGTTCAAACCGGTTCGAACCGACCCGTTAAGGGCCAAACCGAACCATTTTTTGGTTCGGTTCGGTTAAAGGTAGTCCGAACCAAAACCGATTCGGATCTACCTAACTGAACTGATTCAAAACCGATTAATTCGGTTCGGTTAACCAGATTATGATTTCAAGTAATTTAAAAAATATAATTTTTTTAAATGAACCGATTCAATTCAATTGAATCAAACCGAAATCTTGGTCCAATTGGACAACACAATAATATTTATAAAATTGAGCCCACGTTATTTGTGAAATTGGGCATTTGGGCCAATTTGATTAATCGGTTTGAACCGATTAAAGTCTTAGAGCAGTGAACTCAATCGGATTGATATCTCTTCAATTCAAATCGGTTCGATTCGATTTGAATCAATTAACTAAACCAAAGAAGCGTACCCTCGAACCAAGACCATTTATAGCCTTCAAAATCGAATCATTGGTGAACCAGCTCGGACTGAACGGTTTTGAACTGGTTCAGTTCAGTTTTCCGGTTCAATTTGAACACCCCTAAAAATAATCATAGTTTATTATTGCTGAAAAATTCATTCCTCAAAAACCAATGTTTTGCATGGTATGTGTCATCTTTACAATCTAGTCATCAAACATTCATCCCTATGCTTTGCCATAGTGCCATCCATCTGAAAAAATCTGAAAACTATTTCTCATTTCGTCGTAGTGGAGAAGACAAATGTGAGTTGAAAAATTATAACTATGGAAATACAGGTAATATCAAATTATGATTAACTGACAAGGAGATAAGCACTTTTAGAAAGCAACAAAGAAAAAATCATCAGATACACACAAAAAATGTGAACAATCACACTCATACATGTATCTGTTTGAAATCCATAATTATATAAAAAGAAGCATTTGCAGAGATGAAAGACCCCTTTGCTAAAAAGTAATCAATTTCGTACTTCCTAGAGTTCCTTCTAAAGTTCACCTACAAACTCATCAAGAAAAGCACAATTCTGAAACACAAGGACGGATGAAATTGCATTCTCTAGCAAAACAGTAAGGTAGTTATTCTTCATCTCTAGGAGTTTGTGCATAAATAAACTCCATATACCAAATTTATATGATTAATTGCAAGGATAAACCAAAACCTAATTTAACCAGCAACAGCAAGAAGAAGGCAGTGAGCCCTACCTATTGACATTGAGCATTTCCTTAGCCTCCTGCTCCTCTTCCATCAGTTCCTCGCTCATGTACTTGCTCAACAGTTCCTTCTTCTTCTTCTCAACGACCATCCTCTCAATCTCCTTGTCGTCCGGAAGTGGAACATGTGCCACAAACTCCTGCTGCACCTTGGTCCTTTCCAGCTCCTCCTCCATCTCCAACCTCCTCTCCTCCTCCACGACGTCCTCGACCCCCTCAAACAGCACTACTTCAACAGCGGGGGCAGCAGTGGGCTCCACGCTCGCCACCTCCCCACTCTTCACCATCTTCATGGCCTCACTCCGGATGGCCTTGATGCGCTCCAACTCCTCGACTGCTCGACGACGCATGTCGTCCTGGGCAGGGGCCTCCAGCTTCTCGAGGATGCCATCCTCGTCGTCGCGGTAGCCATAGTAGCTGGCGTCAATCCGCTTGTAGATCTCGTAACGGGTGCGGCGTTTCTTAACCTCCGGGGGCTTCTCGAAGAGCTCGCGGACTCCAGGGAGTTTCTTGGCGGCGCCAAAGTATCGGTAGCCGGGGCCACGGCCGCTGGGGTTGGGGACGTCGATGATGTTGCCCTCGAGATCAGTCATCTTGGCTGCATGTTTGGTGTAGTTGGGGCCCCCGAGCTCGACGATGCGGCGCTCCCAGTGGACGCGCTCGCGGAGGAGCTTGTTGATCTCGTCGTTGAGGTCGCGGAGGCGGTGTTCGCCGAGGCCCTCGTTTTGTATCTCCGTCACCTTGACGCCGATCTCGCGGAGGATCTCGGAGCGCCATTTGTGGGCCTCGGCCAGGTCGCGGCACTCCGAGGCCAGGTACGGACGGCGCTCCTTGGGCTTCCTCTTCTCCTCGTTCTTCATATCCACCCATCGATTCAGCATCGACTGCGCCTTCTCCTCGTTCCGAGCCATCACTGCCCGACGTCACCGGTAGCCGAGGAGATAAAAGAGAACTACCGCCTGCGTCGGTGAAGAGCGGAGGATTGTGTTGGAGGACGGTGGGGATCGAGTCGCCGGTGGCGGAGGAGATACAAAAGAAAACCTAGACGGGAGGATCGCGCGGTGGGTCGGTTCGATTGCCCTAATAAAATTGACACATTTTTGCAATTGTTTCGAAAAAATGTTCTATTGGAGATTTTTATCGACGATATATTTTTTTATTACAAATAGTAAAATTATATATTTTTTATTATTAAAAATTATAAATAACAAAAAAAACCTTTTAAGAAATTTTAATATTCTAAGATACATCTCTGGATATAAATATCCTAACCAACTCTTTCTATACAACAATTTTTCATCAAAATAATAAAAAAAGATGTATAATCAAATGACCCCTAAAATCATAATGAATTAGAAAATAATGGATTTATAATTCATATCAAATATGTTTGTTACAAACTAAAATATACTCAGACTAATAATAATGTGCTAAAATTAAAAAAGTAATAATCTTGTATTACTCCTAAAATCAAATTTAATCGTCAATTTGACTTGACGAACTTGTTTCAACCTCGCTCGTCTTTCGAGCACTCTCGTGTTCGGAAGAGGAATCAATAAGTATTCAGACTTGGAGGACGGAACGGAGGAATTTATTCCAAGGCAAAGATCATTCGCACTGTTTAGATTCTTGAATTAAGCGATTAAAGTTGCAATATTTTCACTCTTTTTTAGTCAAAGTGAGGAGAAAAGAGCAAGGTGAGAAACCTAACCTACAATCTTACCGGCAATTAGGGTAAGCAACGGAGACGGAGAAGAAGATCGCGGACGGCACGAACACCACCGTCCGGTAATAGTCAGCCACCTCCTTGTCCGTCGAATAGAACGCTCCACGGTGCCGACGAAGCTCCGATTCCTGGCCCACGTTCAGCTGCAGGGCCCGGAGGACCTTCCAATCGCGGCAGAGCGGGCGCTGGATTGCCTCGCCACGAGGACGACGAAGACAACGGCCGGTCCCACGCCCTCTCTTCCTCCTGGAGGGTTCGGCATGAACGCCTGGCGAAGGGCGTCGCCGATGATCGCCATCGAGGAGAACGCTTCCACTTGGACCGATCCGGGGATCGTGTCCCGGAGTCGATGTATGCTGGACTGGGTTGATCGGACGAGGTAGGAAATCGAACCGTAGTAAAAAATATATATGTATACATATTTCATTTTTCATTGTCGATTTTAGTGTCACGATTTCTTTTGCAAACAAAAATATTGTGATTTAGATGAGATGAAGACTTGAGGATGCAATTTTGTCCGTCGGGCATTTCTATTTATTCATCTCACTTTTGTATTTTTCATTTCAACCACAAAATATCTCATATATTTAGATGCGTATGGTTGGAATGAAAACGAGGCTATTTACTAAGAAAATTAATCCTTTTTTTAGAAAAGCGGAAGCACCGATGAATCGCCCTTCTTCAGCGCATAAGAGGACGGGAATTCGAGTTGGGCAAACGCGCATTTCGTCGGTCAGGGATTTCCTTTTCGCCGCCCCGGACGCTCGATTCCTCCCGTTTCGATCGTCCGCGAAGGAACGCCTCCGGTTGTATTGGTCAGAATTCGGTTCTATTTCCATCGAAATAAATCGTCTGTTGGTTCGGCTGTTACTTATGGTTTCGAGGCTGCAGCGATGGCGGGCGCGCTAGTGGATCGAGCCACGAGCGACATGCTAATGCGGCCGGACGGGGCGATGAACGTGCAGATCTGTGATATCCTCAATCGCGATCCGGGGTATGCGTTTCTGCTTTGCCCTCCTCTTATTCTTCGTTTGTTCGTCGAGTCTTTAGAGATGATGTTACTGTTGCATCTCGTTTTGTGAATTGTTTTGAGGTGATTGTTAGCTGAGCTGTCTTTGTAATCATTGAATCACCCGCTTTCATTTCCCCCGTCGCTTTCCGGAGATTTAGTCTTGCTTTTTCGTGGACTTGCTTTTTTATTAGGTAAATTCAAGCGTAAAATGGTGTTTTGATTTATAATAAATAAAAAATACTGATTAATGTTACCAAATTCTTATTGTATTAAAGCAAGCTTAGTTAGTATCCCATTGGACTGTTTTAAATTCAGCCACATTTTAGACTAAACATGCATTGTTTTTGTTCATAATAATGATATATCATTGTGCTTCAGCTGTTTGGTATGAGTCAAGGAGAAAAATTGTTTAAGCATAAATGTTTAGGCAAAAATCATAAATTTTAAAATAGTTATTTCTTTTTTTTTCCTTATGCTCATTAAAAAAATTCATGTTAAAGGACTGTAGGGTATGTGTCATTAATTCAGATGAAATATTTATGATGCTGAAATTAGAGATAGAGTTTAAAGTATAAGTATGATCAATTGTGTTTTTTTTTCGGAATAGTGATATTTAAATAATTTGTAATAACAAATATGGTGATATTTATGAGAAATAATATGGAACAATTGGCACTGGAACAAATTGAAACCTTAATTTGGCTTGGTGAAGTCGATTGCACATTGTTGTGATGTAGTATGTTGCTTATGATTGTGGTTTCTCCCTAATTGTCATTTATTGCTTCAAAAGTTCAGTTGGTGAAGGTCATAGTTGGGTTGTCATAACCAGAAAATGGCACTACTGAAATCAGAGCTATTTACGGGAACTTAGTAGTCCAAGGAAGAGGCTAGCATGATTAGAGTGAATAGAAGATATCTATAGGTATTTTAATTAGCATAATCTGTAAGTCTGCAAGGTTCCTTCCAAACTTAATAGTCAAAGAGGCTGGCATGATTAGAATGAATGGAACATATATAGACGATATGCAAAAATTTTCATTAGCATAATCTATAAACGGGATAAAGCGTACTTCTGCTAGGTTCCTTCCTCTTTTTGGATGCACTTCTAATTGATCCTTTACCTTTTTCCTTTTTGAATTTATCAGTTTGTGATCAGCTTTTCAAGTAGTTATTTTTCTTAAGAAAGAAGGTAAACTCTGATGCTTTTGTGTTGTTTGACATTTATTGGGGTATAGGAATTGATTGAAAGAGGAGTTTTAAGTATCTCTATGTTGTCTCAACAAATTCAAGGATTACATAAACCCACCATGCCAGCAAGTGTTGATTAGTGCTTACTGTGTCAGCATAGAACTGGCGCTCCATCATGTTAATATTTTGAAGTGTACCTATGTAGCATTGGGTTGGCATATAATCCATTTTGGCTGGCATACAGAATGTGCAACTAGTGCTGATTGGCAAGATGCTGCTGGCATTATCAGCATCAAAGCTGTCATATAAGTGAACCATCTTTTACCTTCAAGCTTTGAATTCTATAGGGTCTGGTCTGAGGTGTTTGGGTGGCGGTCCTAAGGATTTGCCAACTAGTGTTGATTGGTAAGAAGTTGGTCATCAGCATGAAAACTGTCATATAAGTGAACCTCGAGGTAACCACATCTTTTACCTTTTAGCTTTGAATACTGTCAAGTCTGGTTTGAATACTATAGAGTCTGGTTCTTGCATGGTGGTACTAAGAATTTGATGGGAGTGCCTTTGAATGAAAGTAATATGGTAAGATACTGTAGCGACTCAAGGCACTTACTCATGAGGTCGGTAAACATAATTATGTATTGCTTTTTAACTGCATCATCAGGGATTTAATTGTTGCAGTAGATGTGTTCCCAAATGGCTTACTGTTTTACGCAATTCCACGAAGAAAAAGAAAACCACTAAAATGTTCTCAACTGAATTTTGATAAAAATATTATAGGATACATCAAGTTTCTGGGCATCCAGTAAAATATGATAAAGTAGGTCAACTTTTCATTGGACATCATCGCGTATTGCATTGACTTGAGTGCCTGTCCTTCCAAGCTCTCAACCGAATGCTGTTATATGTATCACTTGTAGGTTGCAATTCCAAACTGAAACAATTGCAAGCTGTAAATATTGATCTTGGCACCTAACATTTCTAAATGGAACATAATGCAATTGTAGGAGTACATAATCAAAGGCAAGAAAATATCTTTCCATATTTAATAACTTTTTGCATGTTACATATTCTATTAAGGTCTCTAGTTGTGATACCTCTTATGGCTCTTTCTATCATTGGCGTTTCAAAGAAAAATAAAAAGAAGAAAGGAAATAGAAATGGGTAGCTGATTGCTAAATCCGATCATGTTTGTTAGCATCTGATGGTTCACCTAGGAACTTCACATTTGTTTGCTTATGTGATGGGCCAGTCCACTTACATGTATTACGAAGAATATTACAATACTGATTTTTTTTTCTTTGGTTACCAGGCAAACTAAGGATGTTGTTAAGGATCTCAAAAAACGTATTGGGCATAAAAATCCTAAGGTTCAGCTTCTTGCGCTAACAGTAAGTACTTCAGATAGTTTGGCTTCAAATTGTTTTATGTTTTTCCAGAGTTATATTTGAGGCCCACATGAGGGAGCATTTTTATATTTTTTATTATGATCACTGTTTAGTTATTAATCATTTTTTAATTCAAGATGTGGTATTCACAATGATTTCTTAAAGGAGAAAGGGCCATGAACCTTGCATTTATTAGTCATGTGTCATTGTGGTGCCTAATACAGTTTGCTTTTTTGCTGTTCAGCTAATTAAGCAAAATTTATATCTTTACTGCATTTGATTCATTTTGGTTACTCTTCACATTTTGAGTTTTTCTGTGTTCATGTTGTTTTTACAAAAATGAACAAAATTTGTTTCTTGCAGTTATTGGAAACAATGATAAAAAAGTGTGGTGACATAATCCATATGTATGTTGCTGAGAAAGACGTATTGCATGAGATGGTGAAGATTGTAAAGAAGAAGGTCTTAACTGTTCATATTTCAGTATTTTGCTCATTTACAATCTTTTATTTTTATGAAAGCTTCACTAATTCCTGATTATTTCTGTACAGCATTCTGATTCTCATGTTAAGAAAAAGATACTTATATTAATAGATACGTGGCAAGAAGTTTTTGGCGGTCAACGAGCAAGATATCCTCAATACTATGCAGCATATCAAGAACTGCTGGTAGGCTTTTGCATGTTAATTATTTAGCCACCTTCCATTTTATATTGCTACTAAATGCATTGTTGGTATTTGATTTTTCAATTCAAGATATGTTTGGAACAAAAGAAAAAATATGTGAACCAGTTAAGTTTTCGGAGAAATTCTTGTTGAATTATGTTTCTATTGTTTTATTATTTCTAAGACTATTGTTTTTTGTCCCATCAGAGAGCTGGAGTTGTATTTCCTCAGAAATCTGAGAGGTCTTCACCTGTTTGTGCTCGTCCACAGGCAAGGCCTCTGCGTTCCCATCCTCCACCAGTGCGGAGTCCTGAGTTTCAAAACAAAGCACGTGGATCTTCAATTACACCTGCTGTTCCAGTTTTGAGGTGCTTTTCCTATCATCTTATCAGTTACTTGCAATATACTATAGTACCAAATGTTTGTTAAAGCATGATAGTGACCCTTACATTAATTCTTTCCTTTCTCATTTTCACTTTGGTAGCTTACCTCTTCAGTTTTGATGCTTAACACTTTGTTTAGAGTTCTTTTTGTCCTTGATACGGAACTTATTGTATTTGCTTTGTGTTTGTTGGATATAATTTTGAGTAATTCAGGTACCCAATCAAAAATTTAAGTGAAAGAAGAAAATATGCCCAGTGGATACCTTGGTTGTTTGAAAGGTCATCTTAAATACATGTTGGTTCTGACACAAGTTCTTGTTATAAAATTGCTTCTATCTAGTTGTATAATATTCATTTTGATCTACTCTTAGCTTAGTGAACTAGCTAAGAAAAATTTTGACAACTATTTAGGATATCCTACATGGGTCAGAGTCATATAAAAATCATACTCTTAGTTAAATTAAAAGTATTTAAATCTTTATTTATATTTTTTAATATAATCATACATCTCTCTCTAGTTAATCTATAAAGCATAAGTTCTAACAACGATCTTAGAGAATGATATTTTTAATCTAACAGATACTTGGTGATCACACAAAACTATTGATACTCTACTTTTCGACCATCAATTTTTACTCATTAGATAATATCTTCGTCTATCTTTCTATCTTGTTGAATAATTTATTCAACGCACCTAAAACTTTTACTTAACTTTTAAACTTATTATCCAGCTAACTTAACTTTATCATCAGGAGTACTAGTATTACTAAGATTACAACTCATATATTCGGTCTTAATTTAAAACATTAACTTTCAAAGTTTCTCCCAATGACTCAAATTTAAAATTAATTCATTTAAACACTCATCAAGTAAAACAATATGATCAACAAATAAAATACATCAAGGAGGTTTTTTCTGAATATGAGTTGTAAATCCATTCATTACTAATGTGAAGAGGCAAGGACTTAATATGAATCCCTTAGATATACTCTCTATCAGTGTCTGCCATACCGATTCGTACCGCTCGGTACGGGCGGTACGTACCGGTCCGACAGGCCAGCGGTACGCGGACTGCTCGGTACCGGTCCGCACTGTAGCAGTGCTACAGTGCTCGGTACACCATACCGTACCAGTACCGAGCCCAGGTCGAAATACCGGTACGGTACGGTATTGCGAACCTTGCTCTCTATAACACTAGTGACTATACTATCTGCTGATATAATTAGTAGAAACACTTTTCTTTTATAAAACTCATCATCTTAAATCTCTAAAAACTTTATCATAAGTTTTCTCTAAATTAATAAAAGTCGTATACAATTCTTTCTTCTTCTCTCTATAACATTTTTCATTAATTATCTCAATAAATAGATAGTTACCACTATTTATCTTCGTAGCACAAAACCAAATTGATATATAAAAATATTTGTTTCATATCTTATTTGACTTTCAATCTTTTTTTTTTCAAAGTTTCATAGTGTGGTTCATAATATTAGTTCCTTTATAATTAAAATATCACCCTTGTTTTCATAAATTGGCACTATAAAATTGTTCCTTCATTTATTAGACATTTTTTATATCTCAAGATTTTATTAGATAAATTAGTCAAACAAACTATTCCCCTCACATTCTAACCTACTTTTATCTTTTTCAAAGTTTCGTTGCTCTAATCTTATGAACAAATTAATAATTATTAAACCTATAACTATTATATATTTTTAAAACCAAGTTATTTGTGAAATATTTATTAAATAATTAAAAAATACTTTATTCACCTTTCCTTAACTTCACTATCATTAATAAATATTTTTTTAATTCATTCTTAATACATTTTATATTACCTAAATCATTGCTCTTTCTTTTCTAGCCTTAGCAAAATTTGATATTTTTTTTTCATCCTTATAACATAAATCATTATAAAAATTATCTTAAGTTTTATATCTTGCCACAGTGATATATCCTTTTGCCCCTCTTTTAGATTTTATTCATCTTTCGGATTTCTCCTCACTTATATAATTTCACAAATCTTTAAAGCATGAATTTTTATTTGTAATTACTTTTTTGAACTTTCTCTCACATCACCAACTCTTTCGTAAAGCTACACCTCTACCATTAAGTTCCCAAGAATCTCCTTTCTTATGCTCATAATCTTATTTGTTATTATAGTCACATAACATTAATAGTATCCTCATTTTTTCCAAACCTGCTCTTTTTCCACTTTATAGTTAAAAATCCTTATATTCTTGTCTCCACATTTTCTACTACTATTTTTGTCTTTCAATTTTAGCAACAAATATCCAATACCATAAGTCTATTTGATTCATCAAGCTTTTCCATATACAATTTTACAATCCTTATATATAAATTTCTCAAGGTTTGTCGTTGCATGCCGACCACGGTGCCGATCCTGTCCCAAATCAGTATATACTGATTGGTACCGACGTACCATATGTTGGTATACCAGTATCTACTGACAAACTAGAAAAAAGACAGAAAAACCCAAAAAAAACCTGAAAATTTAAAAAAAAATCTAATTTAGAATCTCTATCCATCTTTTAAGTGAGAAAAAAGTCAATTTGACTATAGTTGTTATTGTAATCAAATGTTTATCTCTCTTTTTGAAGTGTGTGTTGAGATCACATAATATAACAAAATCTAAAACCGTACCCTCTCCTCATTCCTTTCCCCATAACAAAAGTCCTCGTGTACTCTTTTAACTTCACAATATGCTTTTCCTACATGACCATTGAAATCTCCTCCAATCATGTTGTAATATAAATTCCATCCAAGCTGCATTTTAATTGATGGTTCTCTATGCAATTCTGTATTGCTTCTGGCTTACAGATTACCACTGTTGGTTCTGGTGCTGCAACTTCAGTACTCAAATTTTGGTTGATTTCTCAGACTCAATGAAATTGAGAATGCTCGTGGTATCATGGATGTTCTAGCAGAGATGTTGAATGCCTTGGATCCTGTGAACAGAGAGGTAGGATGCACTTCAAGACTTATTTTTATAATAGCTTTTTACAATGCTATCTTCGAATATCACTTTTTTTTGTTAAAATTGGCAATTAATTTGTAGTTTTAAAAGTCTTGAATGCATTTTTATTTTGCTGGGACCATGCTATCTTGACTAAAGTGAGTTAGAGGTCTTGGATGATAAAGTCTCTTTGCTGTGTTATTAGCTGGTCATTTATCCTTGAAAATTTTGAAAGCTCAATAGTTTTGGTTCAATTTAGAGTTTTCATTTTCTGCTCATCTCATGTTGATTTTTATATGCAGGGTCTGAAACAGGAGGTATTTGTTGACCTTGTCGGTCAATGTCGTACCTACAGACAGAGAGTAGTGCATCTCGTTAACACAACCTCGTAAGGACTCTCGGTTGCTCTCTCCATGTTTAATGATTTTTTAAATAAAATAAAGTTAATGAAGTTTGGACTAAGCTGTTTTTACTTCTGCACAAATTTGTGATATATCACCAATTAATTTATTTATGTATTTTTTTAGTCAGCATTTCCATTTTTGTCTCCAAAAAGATGAATTCAATAGTCGTTTTCCCCCTTGTCCCTTTTTACTTGCTCTCACCTTTCAAGTTGTGTTTATGGAAGATGGTGTGTCAAAGTTACTATGTTAGTCTTCCTCTGACATCTGATATAACATGATTGTATCATGAGATACTTGTGTAGTCACTCGACTGTGCTCATCAGCTTCCAAGATTTTGGTCTTTCATTGGTTATGCTGATTTTACAGAGATGAGGAGCTGCTTAGCCAAGGACTTTCCTTGAATGATGATTTGCAGAATGTGCTAGCAAAGCATGATGCTATTGCTGCAGGTACTGCTGTTCATGATGAGAAACAAAAATCTGCACTTGACCATGTTGATGATTCTTCAGCTAGCAAAGAGTCAGATCAAAGGTAGTCCAGTTTCTTAAACAACTTGCTATTTACAAACTTTCTATCTACGCCGTAGGCATGTTCATGCCAGGTTATGAGTAAATTCGAATCACTTCTTTGAGATAAATAAATGTATTGTGAAGTTTTAAGAACAAAATTTCTTTTGAGCATCTGCTTCTGTAATAGTAGTTGGACAATTTGAAGATTGTTAATCTCTTTAAAGTCTGTTATTCAATCAATTTCTTTCAGTCAAGATTAACCAACAGAACATGCCTTGTTTTGAGTGTGGCAAAGTTTACATCGTACTCGGTGATGTTTCTTCTTTCCATTCTAGTATGGAACATGATCATAACTTTATGACATAGGTTGTCAACTGCAAGTTCAAGCTCAAGTAACCAGCCGCCTCCTCTTCAGCAATCACTGCCACATGGATCTCCTGCATCCTGTGATTCAGCAATCTCTTCCGCAAAAATTGAACCCAGTATGGACCTTATTAGTGGTGATGACTACAATAAACCTGCAACAGAGAATCTGCTAGCTCTTGTTCCTGCCAGTGAACCACTTACCAATGTTGCTTCTGAGCAGAACGTCTTAAGGCTTGCAGAAATGTTTCCTCCTATCATATCTAACAGTAGCAGCACAAATCCTGCAAACCGTTTTGATTCGACTTCTGGAATTCCTGCACAACAGACATATCCTGCTGGAACCAACATTCAGCTGCAGGTGCACCTAATACAACAGCCTGCCCTTTTTACTAGTGGAGGCATCCAAAGCTCAGGAGCACCTCAATTTGAGCAGGCAAGTCGTGATCAGGGAGTGCAGCTAACCCACATGAGCATCGTGTGGGATGGTCAACTTTCTCCAGCATATAATCCAGAGGAACAGGCACTAAGTTATGGTAAAACCATCACCTTTTCATCTCATTCTTTACACTTGTTTTTCTATTTAAAATTCTACCAACCTTTTTTCATGGTTATACTCTTGGCATCTCTAAGTTTCATGGTTATACTCTTGGCATTCCCCCTTTAAAGTGAAGAGACGTGCTTGTTTGTTCTGCAATTAATGTATACCCATCCCATTGAAAAGAAAATTTGACTAAGATGGCTATAAGACTTGATGTTCTAGGGATTTAAATGTTTGAGTTCTGTGAAAAATATCATATACAAAAAGTGTCTTGTAAGGGGGGAATGTTGAGATGCCATGAATGGGCATTATACACCATATAGAATAAGCAATCATTGTATTTATAGTAAATCACAGGTAACTCCTCCTTTTGAGTGAGAAACCATTAGCATTCAACTAGGAAAGTGTTCAGTGCAAAACATTCATAATCCTTTATAACATCGCTTGGTTATGAGCAAATCCTTCCTCTCATATGTATATATTTATTTCTGGCCTCCCACTCACCCATAAAGCCATATCAAAAGAACTTTGTTCATCATCACTCAGATGAAAAATCCATTCTACAATAGAATTGTGATTTTTTTTTTGTTTGGGGGTGTAATTGAATTTCTACTGATGCAGATGATCAAGCTGGTGCTCTTCCCCCACCACCATGGGAGGTGCAACCTGCGCAGAATGATTTGCCAGGTTTGCAGCCTCAACCATTTCAAATTGATCAGCTTGGAGACATGCATTCCTTGCCAATACAAACCGGTCAGCTTGAAGGCGCTCAACCTCAACCCTCGCTGGCCGGCCAGCTGGGAAAAATGCACCCACAGCATGTACTGGGCACCCTGCTCGAAGGGTTACAACCTCAGCTTGCACAAAGCAGTCAGGTTGTAGGCGTGTATCCTCCGATGCAAAACAGCCGGATGACAGCCATGCATCAACAGCAAATGTTTGGAGGCCGTGTCGCCGATATGGGTCAACAGTCCATGCAGGGAGTTCAGCTGACAGGCTACGGATTTGGGCAGCAGCCAGATGCTCAATACTATGATCCAATGAGTTCAACGCACCTTTATTCTAATCCAACTGAGCTCTCACATGGAATGTATGGGCTGTCCGTGCAAGATAATAGCACATATGAAGGTAACAATTCTTCCTACCAGATGCCTACCATATCCTCATCTAACCTGCAGCAACTGAACAAGCCAATGAAGCCTGAGGACAAGCTTTTTGGTGATCTTGTTAGTATGGCCAAAACAAGACAAGCTAAACCTACTGTCAGCAGGGTCCAGGGTTTGTAAAATTTAACGAGCAGAACTGTTTTTTCATGCTGATTCTGGTGCTTGATTATTATGTATTTTCTCTTGTCTGCAAATCTCCATTTGTATTTTGTCCTCTTTTTATCAATCATTCACTTCTTTTTGGAGGATAGAGGTGATTAAAGAGATCTGATGTACAGTGTTGCTTACATGTTTGATGATTCAGAGCCCTCATTTTAGACCGCGAACCTCTTCCGTAAGTCACTCTTTGTCTGTGATGCTGTAAATTGTTTGAAGAGCATATCGAGTCTGAGTGTTTCAGATGAGTAAGTAATATGATGCAAGTTGACATATAGCATACGCAGTGAAACTGATGCACTACTACTGTAACCTCAACCTCAAATATTGCTTCGATCTACCAGTATATGAATGTACAACAAAAATGCCATGGCTTTATTGCTAAGAGGGTTGATATCCGAACACCCCTTTCTTGTGAACCATTGGAATTGGAAACAAGTTTGGTGCTTATCGATGATTGTAGAGGCTTCATGCATCCTGATAAAGCTGATGATATAAGATATTGGAACCCCAATCGGTAAATACGAAATGGATCCTCGCCTAGCATGCTGTGGCCAAGAAATCATCACTTGGTTGCTCCACCACTAGATAGGTAGGTTTGTATTCCAAGTGACAAACCAGCTTTGGCTTTTAAAGACAAACAAGATTATCCAAATTAGAACTTAGCTTTAATATAATCTTAACACTCCATATGTTGGTAAAAGGTTGGAAGTTATGTTACTCTCCATCCACATCGACTAAAATATTTGATGAGACTATTATTTTGATGAAAACAGATGGAGAGGAGACAACATGCTGCTTCTACGATGCAGAAGAAATAAGCTGTTTTATTTGGACAGGAAAAGATCTCAGGACACCAATCTAATTACCTCGAACTAACTTTTCTGCTGCGCAAGTATTTGATGATTGAAATAATGCTGAACTAAAGGAAACACACACTGCTAAGAGAAGTGGAACGGTAAACACAAAGAAAATTTGATTTTATCACTTAAAAAGGCATCTTACAAAGAGAACAAATCTTCCCATGTTTCATCTTACATAGTCTTTCTCACAAGGGAAAAGTATGTATATATATCTTAGAAAGTTGATGGCAAGTTTGATATAAGAAAAATGGAACACATAAAAAGACTACAATAATTAACAAGTCAGAGATCAATTATGAAAGTAAAACTTACTATTAACTAAGACCAAGAACTACCTCATGGCACCATACATTTTTGTTGACAACTAGGGAGCAAAACTTTAATTGCCAACTTTACCAACTTGATAGGTGACCTCCTCATTTCATCCAAAACTAAGATAACTACAGCAGAATTTGACATCATTTCCGATGAGCAATTATGTTATAATAGGAAATGTCTTTCTCCACTCCATGGATTTGTTCCAGATGCGCAATCCATATCCCACAACAAGCAGTACTACACTGATCAAACTCTTTCATTAATTTTAAGAGGTCCAGTCACTAAAATTCTAGAAGGTATTTTCTTCTGAATGATCTAAGCCAGTGGCCGCATTATGCAGCTATAGAAATCAAAAACAACGGAGCAACAAGAATGTGAATTTCAAGAATGTGCCGGTTTTTGCTGAAACAAAGAAAATCTCCAAGAGTGCATTTAACAAGAAATCACATCCTGTCGTACTTCATCACCAGCTGAAGCCTCTTGTGACCCAAACAGAACCACCGGATCTGTCATAAAGGCATTGAGATGCCTGCCAAAAGAAATTTTTTATAGCCAGCTGGCGATAGTTGCTTGACCAACACAATGTAATAACAAATAAATAACAAAAAGAAACATAATAATTTCTGCGAGATATTAAAGCTTCTAGTCTAGCAATCTTTCTCACCATGTGCAAATGATGATTTTCAAAAATTCACATTCAGCACATATATTAGTTTATATAAACTAAACAGTTTCTGTCCAAAAAAAAAAAAAAAAGTAACATCAAAGGCAAAACAAGTTAAGGATAAACTTAAATTGCCTCTCCCTGTGCTATTCATATAAGATACAACAAAAACCCACTAGGAGAAAGGTGACCTTGAAAGTATACTGCATGATAAAGTACACGAAGGATTACCAAATGCTAGCATGGTAAGCCGTATGTACTGTGAGATCGCCTAATGGTAGTCTAAAGTCATGCAGCATGCTTATATCATTGTAGCACTAGCAAAGTAGACATAGTATCCATCTAGGCATTCTGCCTGCAAGGTTATTCCGATAAGCTTGCAACACAAGACAGTCAACACCCCATGGAGAAACTACAGAAACAAACCGATAAACATATTGGTTATCTAATTATGAATATCTGAATGTTAAGGTCAGAGTATCTTAACGGTCTTAAATGTGGTATTTGGTTTTGATAGTATTTAATATATATTAGTCGCGAATATGGGAAAAATCATAGTAACCTATGACATGGAATGACATGGGTGCAGTATCATACAGGTGTGGGATACTTCCCCAAACTCTTTTTTTTTCGCCACCAAGGATAAGTGTCAAAGGCAGGATTCAAGCAAGGACCTTGTCATAAACTGTCAATATCTTTATCAACTACTAAGTTACACCTTCACTTTTAGTTGGTTTATATCTAAATGATATTCATGATATGGTATCCCAATTTCTGTAATCTGGATCCTATATCATGTTCTGAAATATAAAAACATGTGAATCAGGACAAGGATTGTGGTATCTAATGTTAGAGGGATCCTGATAACTCTAGGTGAGATAGCAGGAAGCAAACAAAATATACGTTCGACTAAGCAGTGATTGTCAAATAATCATAAATATGGAACAATTAAGACAAAACCTCGGAATGGAATTCAATGTGTGCAAGGTGACAAGGAGGATTCATTTTAGAACACATTTGAGGTCCTCTCTAAGATATTTCGGCTAACCAGAATCAAAACCGCGTAAATATAATGAAGAATTTCTACATAACGAATCTATTTCCTCTTCACTCGATGGAGAAAGGGGAGTAATTTTGATTCTCTATGCCACAATGGTTTAATAGAAATCACTAGATGCCAAAGACTGAACTCCCAGGATCTGTTAAGAGTGTAGTACTAACCTTGTGGAACCCATCCCCAGCTCTGGGGCTCCGCGTGGAGAAGCGAATTCAGTCGAGCCGAAGCAACCGCAGCGTGGAGAGGCAACATCGACGCCAAACAGCGGCTCGAACTCAGAGCAGGTGTTCTGATGTCAGCATCAACCATACGCACATCAAGATCGAAAATTTCCCAATCTCCCCCAAAGATGAACCACCGGAACCACCGATCGAAGAAACCAAAAGCCCGTACCTCGGAGCGCAACAACCGCGCCTCTTGGACGAGGTAACCGGCGATCGAAGGCACGACGAGGGCGGAGAAAGCTGGGGCTCGTGCATAGAACTCTTCGAGGACCTGAGAGACATCGAAACGGCCCGAATCGAAGCCCTAGATCGAAGCAAGAGAGGAGAAGCCATCGTTCCTTCGTTTTAGTTCGATCTCTCTCACTCTCCTCCCCTCTTTCCCTTCGCTTCTTCGGGGAAGGAAAGGGTTTTAGCGAGAAGAGAACATATAGGGCAGTCGAAATAAAGATAAATCGTGGCCGTTGGTTGAGAAGATTACGAGCGATTCCTACGGTTCGGATTCATTTTCACATAAGGAAGCAGCCCTTACCGATGGTTTTTATCCTCGACGCAACGAGATCGGAATCGTCCTTCCCACTCCGATTTCAACCGTTAGATCAATATCAACGGTCAGAGACACGTCTAGAATAAGGATGGGTGTTCGGGCTCTTAGTGAGCTGGGCCGGGCCGGGCCGTATTCAGAGTTAACCCACAACTCAATGGACAACACTGTGATTGGATAGCCAAATTAATTCTGCCAAAATACCTTTTCGGCAAAATATATTTTTCATATAGAATGCGAATTAAACAAATCAGATTGGTAGATTGAAAGTTAATTCATCTTTCTAGGTGGCACTTATTAGTAATTATATTGTCCTGAAATATATTTATTTATAACAACTGTAGTTAAGACAATTTATCGGAAAAAAAAATTGCACACATTCACAATCAACTTCACATGAAAATATTTTTTAATGAATATTAAATTCTTTAAATTGGTTCGAGTCAATCAATTGGAGTCAATTCCCTTCGTTTGTCTCCTCTGTTTGTAAGAAACAAATAAAGATAGATGCATTCAGGGCAACAAACGAGCAAGAGAGATTGCCATCATATTATGGGTACAGCCACAGCATCTTAAATAAACTTAAATGCAGATGGGAGGAGTTAAAACAAGACCGACCTGAACAAGAAAAAGGGAAAAGAAAATTTGATCTCACATGTACACACTGCTACATCGATGGCATATCTACAAACTGGTTTCCAATGTGGCTTCTTTACCAGATTGGTCGGGCGAGTCGAAGGTACATGATCGAAGCAGGTCAACTTTGTTCTTGCATTATCGTTGGGCGCTACCAAATCAGTTACTCCAGTTCTTTAGCAAAATCTATATTGTCGACAAAGACCTGCAAAAGATAACAATGAGAAAAGTGAATCACAATGTTGCCAACTTATCAACCTCATCCTACATAAACTTGTGAAGATTTGATATAACAGATCCATATCCAACGATATAATCCCAAAGAATGCAATTTGACAATAACATGTGAAAAATCTAAGACAAAAAACAATGTCTTCAATGTACTTCGTTAATGAAACTTGTGCAAGTCTTATAAAAGATCATCATGTAAAATGAATTGAGAAGACCAATCGTGTTAAAGGCATACAGCCCACATTGTTTCATAAAACTTTAATGCCAGTTAATTAATTAAGTAAAATAATTCATTCAGCCTCAGAAAGAAGGATTAAAGTAAGCTGAAAGAAAGGTGAAGAATTTGCCATCATATGCATATCAACATAAAGACATGTTCTTGAACACACAATACTGAAGTACAAGGTAAACTGAAATGTGGATTGCAAAAATTAAGAGTTACATCAGTAAACGCAACAATTCTATGAATCGATTTCAGTAATAGAGCATAGACAAAGATCGAGGACATAGAGAAGGTCAAATGTAGGTACATACTGTTTTCCAGCCATCTGGATCTAGGCAGGCAGTAATCTTGGTATTGATGCCAGGTAACGGACCAGGTTCACGAGTTATTTTTCCACCATATAATCTTATAGCTTCCGCAGTTTTGTACACATCATCTGTCCCAATTGCAATCTAGCAAGTGACATGTCAATTGGTTTAATAACCATTGTTTACATTAAATTTTAAAGCATAAAATCTCGATGGGAAGGGAACTTGGTAAAGAAAGATTCTTATAAGAATCACAAAAGATGGCATAACTAAGACGGTTATCTATGACAAAACTGGTATGACATGCTACCTGGGCATAGGCATTCCCTTTTTCATATTCTTTAACTCCATAATTGTAAGTTAACTCCAACACTGCACTCTTATCTTCAGGACCATATCCCATAATTGCTATTGTATACTGAAAAATATATATATATTAAAGTGCACGTCTAAATAACATAAAATTTCAAACAATAACCATAAATAAAGATATCCTGGACAGGAATATTATACCAGAAACAATGCTAGAAGAATGTGGATAAAAGTTATGATTTTTAAAAGAGAGAGCTAGAACAACAAAGTAGCACGGATGTTCTACACAGGTATAAGGTGTCGAACAATGCTAATAAAATATATGGTTTGAGGGTAAGACTTTTCACTGAGATATAGAGGACATTAAAATATCAAGAATATGTTCCCATGCTGTTATAGAAAGCTCAAAATTAAAAATAAAGCCTAAGCCAAAGGAGAACAGCAATAGCAATAACAAACCACTGTTGCAATTAGGTTCTGGACGAACTGATCCTTATTAAGCCCTTTTAAGACAAGCACTGGAGATAGAATAGGCAATTTGATAAAAGAATTGCAAGCAAGAGGAAGGTAATCATTTTTCTACTACTACCAGGTGGTTAACCCTTGCATCCAGCCACGCAAACAATGTTGAGCAATATCACTAGTTGAAAAAATGGATAATAAAAAATAATTTCAATTATTGGTTGGGCTTCTGTCAAATACATTTGTTATTCTTTCAATTCCCAGAATGCAATCAAATATAATCTGTGACTATTTGTGTATGTATCTCCATATCTTGCTTTTGTCTTTGCAATTTATCTGACACACGAATAACAGTTAAATCCATTTCTCATGATTGTACCCATGGAAAACCAATCACAGCAAAACTAAGACTTTAAAAAAGACAATGAAGTTAGCAAAGCCTGACATCAAGATAAATCTTAATGGAAATTATACATATCGATTCACAAAACTGGTAACACACAACCAAGTGGTCTAGTTGGTGGCAATTGGCATACTTAACGGAGTCTGCTTGACATCAGTCAAATATGATGTTGGAAGCAAGGAACTAATAATCACAGATTCAAGAAACCAGATATTTCCCACCAATGACGAACATAATGTATACCAAACATCTCAGTACAAACAAGTTCAAAAGACATATAATGTTAAATACCTTGTATTCAGGATTGTCCCGCTTGCATAGAAGCTCCATACCAAATGCCTAATCAAATGAGAAAGATATCAGCCGATAATAACAAGAGTGAACAACTTAAATCACAATTTTATTGCCATATTACCTTCTCATAGAAATTTATGGAACGGTCAAGATCTCCTACACGAAGCATTACTTGACATAAGGGCTCCGGTGTAGGGCCTCGTTCTAAAAGCTCAAATTTATAACCATCAGGATCTTCAATAAAGGCAATTACACTTTTGCCACCCTTCACAGGTCCAGGTTCTCTGGTAACTTTTCCTCCCTTGGCTTTGATAAGATCAACTGTCTTTGCAACCTGTTGAACAGAAACATGGGATATCAACAGAGAACCATTTTCCTAAAAAAATTATGAGATTTATACAGATTATCCTAACATACAAGTTGTTGACATGCTACCTAAAGAAGCAATCCCTTTACAGAAAGGCTTCGTGAAAAAACCTAACCACTTAGAAGGGGCAACAACTGACCAACATGAGTAAGGTTACTTAGCATGATTGATTTGGATTAATCACAGGCCATGGTCACTATGTTTACGAATTTATGTTATAAAAATCTTTTCATTATAAAAATAATGCCAACCAAACTAACCTGTCAACATATTGAAAAGATTGTTCCATATACAACTCACTAGCCCCATATATTAGTACTTTCATGAAGGGTTGTTATTTTTGTGAATAATTATTATATGGGTCAATGGTGATTATGTTTCTCTTAAGTTACAGATTACAGATTGCTTAAATTGTACAGTCACAGAAAGTTAGTACATATTTATTTAATATCAAGCTCATGTTGAGCCATGTACTACTTTCTAAAGTTTGTTACATCAGTGCAGTAGTATCTTTATCATCCCTATATCCCATGTTCTCATGTCCGTGCTTCAATGACGACATGAACACTGCACTCGTGCCATATCTAATCTCACATAGCAGCATACAGAGTCATGTGTTAGGTATCCTACCTAAAACAAATTATTTAAAGGCAAAATGTGTCCCCTCACATTCCCCAAAAGTGGTTTCATATAATTTTTTTTACAAATACTTACCGAGTTTACATGTTGTATTGCTTTTTATCACAAGACTTAATAATCTAGCTCTATAATTCCCCACACTCCATCAGAGCTGCACATAGGTCTACACTATTTCCCCTATAAAAGGCATATCCATAGATCAAAAGACAATCTGCTCTGACTTATAGTTTTATATGGTTTCCAATGCTAACCAAGCATCCTTTTATCTGTTCACTGCCAAACGAGCATGTTGAGATTCTCCCAGTTCAGGTAATGGCTGACAAGTTCCAAATTCTTTTAGACATTACACACTGTTCATCATCATTAAGAATATCTATCTATGTGCAGCCCATACTTTTTTAGGTCAAAAAAATCCATCTCTTTCAGGCTTCTCTCCTTTGGTTAATAAGCTTTATCCCAGTGCACCTATTGTCAATGGTTAGGATTTTAGAAACATTCTTCAAAGGGTCTAATACTATTGCCTGATTCGGATATCACTTACCACGAGAAAGAAAAACAAGTCTCAGTATACAAGTCACAGATAAACTCTCAGTATACAAGCCTTACTGCCTCAAAAAAAATGTTCATAGGTTTGCTCGTCGTGCATAATGTTTGTGCTGTGTCATATCATATCCTTCCAAGGGCCAGTTCAACACAAGTGGCAAGGTGTGACGTCACCTAAATGAATTGGGTTATACAAGTTATCGTTGTTGACAATTGCACTGACATGGCAAATGGCCTAACAGCATGAATCAGCAGGACATAACACAAGGTGCTCGATACTTCAACATGATCAGTGCACTTGTACATTGGATCTTCAAAGTTGGAAATAGTTGACTAACAAAAGCCTAAAATAAACCTTGCCAAGAGATATTCAACTCAAGGTTTGAAATTTCGTACCGTACCGGAGTTTCGACGATCTCTCGGTACGGTACGGAACGGTATACCGCTCGGTATACCGAGCGGTATACCGAGTGATATATGTATATATATATATTATATATATATATATATTTTATTGGCCGACGTCGCATCGCCTCGGCGACGTCGCTTTTTCCTTCCCCACACGGGGCGACGTCGCCGAGGCGACGTTTATTTAAATTATATATATATATATATATATATATATATAGCGACGTCGCCGAAAAAGGCGACGTCGTGTCGCCTCGGCGACGTCTCCGAAAAAGGCGACGTCGTGCCGCCTCGGCGACGTCGCCGAAAAAGGCGACGTCGTGTCGCCTCGGCGACGTCGCCGAAAAAGGCGACGTCGCCGAAAAGGCGCTGCGTTACCGAATGGTACCGGGCGGTAACGGTCGAAATTTCGACCGTTACCGCCCGATATTACCCGTAACGGCCGATACGGGATATTTTTGCGTGTACCGCCCGGTAGGGGGCGGTCCGCGTACCGGTCGCCTCTCGGACCGGTACGTACCGCCCGGTACGGGCGGTACGATTCGGTAAGTAAAACCTTGATTCAACTCATGTTCCCTGAGTTTATCAGTAAAGTAACTTTGTAATAATTAGAGATAAACTTCTTGCATTTCATTTGGCACAAATCAAAACCAGTGTTTTCAAAAGGTGCCCGGGCACTCACTTGAGCGCTAGGGCGACACAAGCCATGGCCTAAACACCTCGCAACATTTCAGAGCAAGACGTTTCAATGAAGCGCCGCTCGGGAAAGTGCCCGAGCCCAGGCGCTGGATGCCTCAGGCAAGGGCCCACACCAAATCAAGTAGACTTCAAGCCTGGGTTCGACTAGGTGAGTAAGTTGGTTCAATCGAACCAACTATTGTAGGTTGTATAGGCGCTTACCCTAACACCAACCCAGTGAAAGAAACCAAAAGCGAAAACCTATTGCTCGCCTGTCGCCTTCGCACGTGTTGTTCGCCACTGCAACTTCATCCGCCACTTTCATACACCATCCGCTGCCATCGGCAACCTCGTATGCTTTGTTTGCCGCCCTCTCCAACTTCGTTCACCGTCGTCGGCAACCTCTTCTGCTTCATCCACTGTTGTGGCTTCGTCCATTCGCCATTGCAGCTTCATCCGCCGCCCTCTCCAACTTTGTCTGTCGTTGGTTTCCACCTTCCTCTACAGCTGCCAGTTACTTCTGCATCTTCTCATTTTATAGGTAGTACTTTCGTCAAGTAACTTGTTGCACCATATTGAGGTGGTGCACTATTGCTCAATTAGGAG
The DNA here is from genome assembly GCF_036884655.1 of Musa acuminata AAA Group. NCBI lineage: Eukaryota > Viridiplantae > Streptophyta > Magnoliopsida > Zingiberales > Musaceae > Musa > Musa acuminata. The sequence goes on along the minus strand of NC_088346.1, from coordinate 11,225,625 downwards.
TTAGAACTTAGGAGTTCTAAGTTCACCACATTATGATCATATTTATCAATCGTAATATATTTTTTAAAATTTTAATATTCATGAGCATCTCACTAAGTTCATGTGGGCGCCTAGTGCCTCAAGCATTTTGGGTCCTTGGTAGCTTATGCTTTTAAAAACATTGATCAAAACGTGATAGTATCATGCACAAATACAAAAAAACTTTACATGTGAGTCAGAAACAACCAAAATTTATGTTCAGACCTCCAATTTTGCATTTTAAAGAAATAAACATACATTACTTTGTAAAACACAAGCATGTGCAAGCCAAAAGAAGAATGACAATGCAAAAAAGTATATTCGTGAATTGAAATGGTGACTTACGTCTTCAACTGCAATACCAAAGTGACCAAAACCAGTGCCAATCTCATATTTGTCAACTCCATAGTCTGCCATTGTTTGCACAAATAAATTTTGAGCCAAACATGTCAAAACAAAAGGTTTGTTCTGTTAAGCAAGCAAATGTATTGCAAACTACAAGATATTCCCACTAAGCAAAATATTTGCATTACAATCTATGATACAAAATTGTGAATACAGTTTCTGACATATTGACATGAAAAGATATTTAGAAAGCTCACTGTATGTAAGCTCTACAACAAAATGTGAGTCTTCAGGGCCATATCCAAGGAAAGCATTTGTGTATCTTTCCTCAGGAATGTCACGTTTCCGCAGCAACTTCATCCCCAGGCACTCTGTATAGAACCTGTACCAGTTAGAAAACTAAGATCATAAGAATTCACGTGAATCCAGATCTATTACAGAACATTCCATATTAAACAGGATGTCTGAGCTGAAAAAAATCACTTTATTGTCTTGTCCAGATCCCCAACACGGTAAACAACATGAAGCATCCTTCTATTATCCTTGTTCACCCACTCTAAGGCCTCTTCTTGATTAACTGGGGTGCTTGTTTCTGCTGTATTTCCAAACGCACTGGCCATTGTACAATTTACTTTCTTTTTTAACAGCTGCTCCAGATGTAGAACTGCATAAACACCTGCTTTCAAAAAGCAAAGGAATCAGGCTTCAGAAAAATAAATAAATACAAGAAAATAGAACACACTTAGACTGCAAAATCCACCATAATTAGAAAGTACTACTTGAAAAGAAAATTGCAAGTGTAAAAATACCGCTCCAGCATCCAGCAAACAAATACTAATTATGGTAATTGAGCCAAGCCAAAGATTTACCTCGTCGGTGAAGATATAGAACAGAAAACCTACATTTCTGATTCAACAAAAAATAATTCCTTATATATTTCCGAATCATCGTGGAAAGCAAAAAATGATATAGTAGCAACTTCAGATAACCACGATGAATAGATATGTTAGTGAAGAAAAAGATGCAATCTTGAACGAGACCAACACCGGTAACAACGCGATTCACCACAAGAGCCACTGGTGGTACAACTATCGGTCCGGCGCTAATCGGACCCAACCTAGGTTCCAATGGCCAAACCACGTCTAGAAAATCAATCATGAGAAATCCACAGGGAGACGACTCCTCAGAGGAGAAATGAAGGTTTTGGAGCTTGGGTAGGGGCGACCACCGAATGATCAGAGCTCACCGCTGCCGAGACGGGCGGGAGGAGCGCGCCGACGAGGAGGGACGGAGGACGGGGAGGAGGAGCGACCGAAGCGAGAGTTTGGAGACAATCGAAAGGCGGAGAAAGAGGGGGAGAGCGGTGGTCGGAAGGCGGCGGCGACGGCGGCGGAGGCCATGGGCGTAATCCTCACCATCCGCCGGCTGCGTCCTTGCGGAGGCCTCTGCTCCCGGTCGCTCCCTCGCGAGCAAGAAGCAGCAGCAGGGCGGGCGCTTCGCGAGCTTCCGTTCCCGCACCCTCTCCCTCTCTATCGGTGGCACAGGATTCAGCCCGCGGTATATGGCGCGCGGACCGAGGAGGCCGTGCAAGGGTTTCTTATCGACGAATAAAAAGGCTGGCTCAAGCAAAGGGATCGGCGAATGGAATAGGTTGCATCGAGATTTGCGAATCGTTAGATCATGGCGTTGAGTAATCTTTTCTTGTTAATTCCAAGTCGAGAGATAGTGTCTCGTATTATCATATTTCTTACTAATACTTATTATATTTTTTTGAAACAATATTTAAAACAAAAATTATAAATAATTATTTTTAAATATACTTATAGTGTTTTGCTGGTTATAATATTTGTAAATTTAAATAGGAGTTATAATATTTTTACTCTATATTCAAAAGCACTATTACTTTATTTAAAAATATTATAGTTCAATTTTTTTGTTAACATTTTCCATAACGAATGAAAACAAATATTATAAAGTTTTTCAAAATATATAAACATAATCTTAAAAACTAAATGAGAAAAAAATAAAATTTATAGGTCCATTTAAAATATTATAAACAGGTAGTGTTTTTTCGCCCTTTTTATTGACATTCTTCTGCAGTAAATGAAAACAAATATATAGATATAAATTTCATGTTATGTTATAAAACAAAAGAATCTTTGTTATTATTTATTTTGAAACATGTCAAAATCTTATTAATTTTCATCCAAATCATCTATAATAAATATGGTTGATGGGGATTTGAACTAATTAAGTTTCATCCTTTATTTTTTACTTTTATGATAAATAAACATAAATATCATGATGCTTTTCATAATATGTACCTGGATTTATGATTAAGTGAAAAATGAGGATTAGCTATCCTTTAACATGAAATATACCAAAATAATCCTAATTTCAATTCGAAGTCATTCGAAAACTTTCAGATAAATCATTTTATGAAATTTCAAAACATCTGAGAACATTAACAATTATAGTTTATGAGGATTCAAAGCATTGATTTTGATTATAGTGTTTGGAGACATCATAACTCCATTGTAATGGTACTTATAGTGAGTCAAAACACTCTCACTCTAACTCTATTCAAAAATATGCAAGAGTCTTTAATATTAAATTTTAAAATATCAAAATCCGATCCGAACCCAAAATAATTGGATCCATTATGTCCGCCCTGTCGGACTCCAGATGAGGGCGAACCGGAAATACTCCAAATTGGCTCGTTCGTTCCTATTAAATCGAATGATAGCAGTTGAAAGAATCAACGTGGGGAACCGGACATACCAAATTTGCAATGGCCATATTTATCATGAAAACTTCATATGGTGCTGCTAAAACACTTCTCCAGAAAACTACAAATGTAAAATAGGCAATTTGAGATTGTACAGTTTCTACATTTTCATTACTGTCATAAAAAAGATTACACACGTGAACAAAAAAGGGCAAATGATCATTTGACAAGTAGAAATTTTTTTTTTGCAGAATCATAATGACCAGAAATAAAATACTCAAAAGAGAATGCAATTAACCATAAAGATGTGAAATTACACAAAAGAAAACAACAGGTGTTAGAGATGTAGTGTTCCGATGCTCCTTCCCCACACAGAATCTAACCGTTGGATCCACCACATCCAAGCAAATTATTCTTTTAAATACAAATTAAATGGTCTGAAATATTGTATATCGTATCAAAATGCTTAAGCAAAATTTTCTTCCGAGAACCATATACTATATTGTATATGATTTGTACACAATATTCTGTTTGAGAAAAAGTTCTGCAAAATGTTGTGTTTGTCGTTTTGTATTATTTTATATTGGTTGTACCTTCATCCTTAATGAGAACCATTTTATCTGCAAATGTTAGCACAAGAGGCCTTATCAAATGCATAAATACGACAGACACGGGCTTTATAAATATAACCTCATTTTAAAATATAAAAAAGAGTAAAACACAAAAATTTCACCTCATTTTCAACCTTTCTTGAAACAATACTTGATCACAATCTCTATCACGATCGTTGCTTTTCTGCAAAGAGAATGCTTGATGCTGCAATCATGCTAGGGTAGCAAACAGCTCCAGTGTAACCCAATTTTTCTAGCAACAGACGGTGCGTATCTTCGCTGGGAGGACAGAGAAGCTGTAGGACTTTTTCAGCTGCTGAAGTCTGCTTTTCTTGAATATTGTTATCAAGAACTACTTTACTGCAGTGCCAAAAGCAGGATGGATTTATACATTAGACATCTAAATTATCTACATGCAAGGAAATAAGAACAAGGCATAGTGAGAGAGAAAGCAAACATTACAACAAATGTAAGCTTTGCAACTGGTTATGTGCATGACCTTGTTATTAAAAATGTTTAGAAGATTCAGCACCAGACATCCAACTATGAGAAATTCTTGCACATATCTGGTTTTAAGTAGCTCAAAATTCCAGGCCAAGTTCTAGCCATCCTGACATGTTAAGACCACATGGGCGAACAAGAACTTGCACAGGTGAACACACACACACACACACATACCGAACATAATGTGGTAAAAGCAGCTCAAGCAAAAGGCTCAAAGACATTGTCAAAAGAAAGGTTTCACCCTGAAAAGCTGAAGATGTTCATGACACCTAACTTCTATGAATAGTTAAGTTTCACTTCCTTGCTATTTGTTGCCATATGATCATGTAAAAATGCCCATCCTTCCACCTTATCAAGCATTCCAGTACCACAAACAGAGCTCTAAATGTTTAAGCACTAAATTGATAAGGAAAAGGAGTAAGAATTAAAGTTCAAACTTCAAAGCAAGGTTCTCAATTTCGGGAACTGGACTGGCATATCAGTACCAGCATAGACCATGGTACTATTATGGTTGCAGGAGGGAGGAGGAAAAGGAGACAGGTGAAGATGGATGGGAGGAGGACGAGAAGTACCATCTGGTAGCGGATGATGAGTGGCAGCATTCAAACGCATAGGCGGAGATGTGTGGGCGGCAGTGTGCAGCACAGGCAATCCTGAGCATGCAGCAGTACTGCTGTCACTCCCGCACAGCTGCAATTCTCAAGCAGCTACGAAAGAAGTAACCCAGGACCTAATAAACCAGACATGACTGCCCGAGAAGAGGCCGCCACATACTGGTTCATTCCAGGACCAGTAAATATCTGCCGGTATGGACTGGTTTGGGCATTCTGCATTCCATGCTTCAAACTACTATAGGATATGAAAATTTAAATTCATTTGCTGTATGCATGTAGTCAACAACCGGTCCTCACAGAACCTCTCACTGATTACATACCAGTCTTACTCATAGTGCTATGAAAAGTAGCAACCATACCAAAGAGAACTGACACGAAAACACTATACCATACCGATTCAACATTGTACCACAGTGCCGTATGTTTACATTATTTCCTCAGTCCAAGTATTACTCATAGTGCTATAAAAAGTAGCAACCATACAAAGAGAACCGACACCAAAACACTATACAATACCGATTCAACATTGTACCACAGTGCAGTATGTTTACATTATTTCCTCAGTCCTGTTGATGGCCTTATGCATGACAATCTCATCCTAGTCTCATCCACCACAATCTATCATCTTAGAACCTTGACTAAAGAATAAAAGATCTACAAGCAACCCCGTATGCCCTTGCAAAATTCTCATCAACCAAAATCTTATAGGCTGTTATCTTATCATTTTTTATTCAACCTACAGGAATTTGTATGCCAATTTTAATAAATGCACATCCAAAACAAAAATCCTGAACATCATGTACCATCAAGATGACAATGAACTGAGTAACAATAACAGTCATACTAGGCCTAAACAATGTCTCTATCTCTAGTTCTCATTCATACATGCAATAACCAATTTGTTGGGTAGACAGAAGTTTACAACAATAACAACAACAAGAAGCCGGAATGTCCCAATCATTTATGAGCAACAACAAACTCCACACTAGAATCCACACCAACGTCCTGAAACACTAAACCAATACATAGAACCACAAATAGGGGTCCAAAACAAAGGTTCCATCAATATTTGCCCAACTACCTTATGCCTGTTTGGTATAAGATATCAAGCAAGGCTGAACTTTCAAAGTTCCAAACAAGAATTAAGTTGGTAGACTAAGAAATTTGGCCAATGAAGAAAATTTATCAAATTGTTTTACAGTAAGAATTTAAAATTTTGTAAATTAATCAAAGATAATCTAGTTAATAAAGAATTTGGTCACCAAAGACAATCTTAATTTTTTTATCAATGCCATTGCCTATAAAAGCTTAAGTCATTAAATGAGACATGATTTATGATTTTATATTCTTAAGTCTTAACATCACCTCTCATGTGTAGTTGGCAGGTGGCTCAAACTAATATGTGGAATTTGAATTTATTGAAGAAATCTTTCTTTTATAAGCATGGTCCCAGTGAGATTGGAAGAATACAGGACCTTCAGCTTTGATACCATCTTAAATTTTTTTATCAATATTATTATATCTAAAAAGCTAAATCTTTAGATGAGACATGTATATATATATATATATATTTATTTATTTATTTATTTATTTATTTATTTATTTATTTATTTATATTTATATATAATAGAACATAATTTATTTAATTACTCTAGAAGATAAGAATTATCAATTTGTAATAAGCTGTAGAATACTGCACTGCAGATCGCACATGCAAATTCACTGTGATAATTGAAAAAATATTTATACTGCAAAGATATTTTCTAAAAATCTTCAAAATGGTTAATGGTTGAAGGAGACGAGGTTTTCTAAGAACAAGTAGCAAAGAGACATCATTAAAGGTTGCATTTTTCTAGGCAATGGACTATGAAGTAGAGGAATTATGAACTGTTGCTCCTGTGTCTGACTCATTCTATTTATGAGTCAGTAAAGGAGATGAAATTTTATGATCCTCCCTAGATGGAAGTAGCCAACCAACATATCAAACTCGAGGACAAATTATCTTGCATGGAAGTGGATCAGGGCAATCACATGCCTTCACTAAACATAACCTGATCCCTTGATTTAGCTTGAGTTAATTTTTCTTTTTGCGTTAATTAGTCAGTGAGTTAATTGGTAAACAGGAAGAGGATATTCAGGATTTGTGTACATCAGAAACAATATGACTATCAACTACAAGAGAGTTGTATCCAGCAAATGCCAAGAGCTCCTCTTTCAATGGATTTCTCAACATGAGAGAATCAAGTGTGGCCACTTATATATGTTAGCTTTATGAATGGTTCGGCTCTTAATAAGTTAATATTTTTTATATTAAAATACCTAGGTAGTATTGTCAGTTATAAGTATGTTTTTTGGGCAATCCATGCTTGCATATTTGGATCTGCAGATCTGAAATTCTATAGGTCTGGATCTAAAAGAGGCACTTTTATATTTGCCTCGGTTATAACAGTTGTAACAGTTCCATGAACTGGGTCTCCAAATCATTAAGACCTCACCAAGTCACATCTAAGATATGTAGTGCCACAAAAAGTAGGCAGAGGAACTAACACATATTGCAAATCACGAAGTTTGTTTTTCAGAGTTTAAAGATCAACCAATCTTTATGCTTAATGGGGATTTTTCAATCAAAGGAACACAAATCATCAAATGTTCTTATCAGGTGTACGTTGTATTCAAATGCACTAACAAGAAGACAAAGATACAAAAGCTAATTAGATCAAGGTTTTTAATTTTGCCCTTTTCCAATCTGTATTTACTGGTCTCACTGCCGACCAGGATGCGGACCGCTTAAAATCAGCTGTCCAATTTGTAACATTTATATAATATATCTTTTGCTTTTAAGCATATACTAGAGCTTGCAACATGACTCCTAGCAAGGAGTCATGAGTCTATTCTCCACCACCCATCATTGCAAGCATGCCTGTGTCTCCCGCTGCCGCCCACTCTCCTCTTCCTTTTTCTCCCTCTTCCTTCTTCCTTCCCTCCTCACCCATCCCCAATAGACACACAGTATACCACAACAGATCAGACTCATACTGGTCCGACCAGGCAGCCGAAATTGAATTCCTTGAATTATATTTAATAAACAAACATGACTTATTGAGGTTGTTCATGTATATAACAGTCAAAATTGAGAAACTAAAATGAAAGAACAAAACCAGTTAATTTTCAAAGCCTTCAAGCCAAGCAACAAGCACACTCTATAAGTTCCACAGCAATAAAAGTGAGGCAAACATAATTTGATCATTTTGATTACACAAGATCAATTTAAAACAGGATGCAAGTGATTATGTGTTCCAATCTTATAACCACATTAGAAATTTTAGCCAAATTTCAGATGACCCAATTCCAGATAGCATGATGCATGACTGGGAAAAAAAAAAAAAACACAGAAAAGCATAGAACACAACTACAAACAACATAATTACCTAAAAACCGTGGCTAGATTCCCAGGTGTGCATTCCTGGAAAAGGACCTCCGGTATAATGTCTGAATTCAAAAGAATGTTCGGGAGTGATATAAAGTTCAACTTTGTCCTGTACCGGATTACCCACTCTGTCAAAAGATGAGCTCGATATGCTACAACACATGGTAACCTTGCTAGCTGTAACTCAATGACCGCAGAACCAGAAGCACATAATGCAGCTGTACTTGCCTGTGGTAAAGTTTACTTGAGGTCAAGTTCCAAAATAGTTTAAACCTATTCAAAGCTCCACAAGATAACAAATATTGGAGCCAAAAAGAACTAAGAATTAATGACACTAAGATGTGCAGCAATGAGGCATACTAATACAAAATTTGATGTAATCTGGAGCAAGCATTTAAATACCACTCTGATACCAGTTTTGACATTCTATCAAACCAATACAAGTTAGTTATTTGCTCGCAATTACTGAATAAAATAATAAAAATAAAATAGACAATAATGGCATCGAGCTATACATTTCAATACTGATGCTTGGTTGGAACGACATATATCAGTTGGTGTGTCGGGCTGACCGACATTATAAATACTTAAGATTTATAAACTTCTACAATTGACATTACAATTAAATTTACATGCATAAATGTTAAAATTATATTTTTCACTTGGAAATGATTTTACATATTAACTATAACAATTGAAATAATAATTTTTTTGAATTTATACCATGACACATGATATCTCAAATTCGTAGTTGATGGTAATGCTAGCTTAAAGAAGCATGACGAAAGATAGAATTAATACTAAATAAAGCTTATTTCAGTAAAGATGATTGGATAAAATAGGATTTTGAATACCGGCCTGTACTAGCATACTAAGCTCTGCTTGGTACGGTATGCACCGTCGGTACGCTAGGGCATACTGATGATATCCCTAAAACCTTAAAAATACTTCCACCTACCACGCCAAAGCATATCAATTGGTACACCTCGATAAAGGTCGAAATCCGAGGCAGTACCAGTCGGTATGGGTACCGGTTAAAACACTGGTACTACTCGATAGAGGGCGGTCTACATACCGGTATCCTCTATGACCAATACGTACCACCGCACCAGATGGTACACATCGAAATTAAAAACCCTGGGTTAAAATATAAAAAAAACTTGATTCACAAATTAAGCAAAGAAAAATTTTATTAACCATACACTGAATGCATCATATTTTTGGTCCAGTGATGCACCCGGTACAAGTATTGCTGATAGGGGTGATGACTGAATCGTCCTACTAACAAAGTCTTCCACATGGCTATTTGGCGCAACAAGAATAAAAATCGATAACTCGGAGAATGAGTTCTTCAGTAGTTCTATTGTTTTTAGGAAAATTGGAAGGATACGTGTGACCTCTTGCAGTCTGCTTCCAGGGAGTAAAGTAAAAACTGTAGCTCCTGCCAGGTAATAATTCAGGAGTCAGTAAAAAGAAACTATTGGTCAGAGTCATCAAAGCTAAGCAAGGGGGGAAATAGAAAAATGTGCTTAGATATAATTTTATCATAGCACGGAAAGGCACCAATAGTTTCACAAATTTCTTGTAGTGCATGCTCTAGAGTAGGCAATTGTTAGTCGTTCAAATTTTGAGGTGTTTGACAGACTAGCTAACTCTTAAGAATTTCCATAACTGAACTGAAACTAGGTCAACTTTGACTGGAATAAAGATTGAAAAAAATGAAAATAGTGTGAATAAGCCTCTCAAAACACTAACCAAGATGTTGTAGGTTCTAAAAATTGTGAGTTGGATCTAAAATTTAAGAGAGAACCATACTTAATACAGAAGCCTCCAGAAATTTATCATAGGTTCACTTTAAGTTGCTGGTGCCGAACTATTTGTTAGTAACTACAACTATGGCATTTCCTTTTCTTATCATCTGCTGGTTTATCCATTCAGAGTCTAGTATCAGTTGGACATATGATTTCAACCATTCATCATTTTGACATAAATTATGCCAAAAACCTAACAAAATGAAAATTCTAGTATAACATGACATAGAGAGGGAATAAAGTACAAAGCATAGGCACCTAGGGGAAAAGTGTAAAATCATAAAGCCATATTAATGAAGCAAAGCATAAGTTAATCATACAAGTCTGAGTAAAATAAACCAAAGAATTTTAGGATGTGGTTGGATGTACTAGGTAGAAATGTGGGAAATAAAGTCAGCAGAGCCTCTATCACAGATGCTCAAAGTCAGTAGTTGATCATTATCTAAATTGGCTCTACCTTTAGATAATGATTTTTGGAAAATTTTATAGGAGTCCGACTGAGTGGCAAAATAAAAGTAGAGCCTAGTACTTCATCATTTATCTTAAGATACATTTTTATATAGTGCTTTGGTCCTTATATTACCACACAGAGTAATCATAGGGGAGCAGATGAAATGAAAATTAAAAAGGCAACTAATCTCACCAGGAGCCAGTCCATGTCTATGACGAAAAGCATCACCAGATCGTTGCACCCTCAATTTACTTGACAAAGGACCTGAATTCTAAGAAGGATGTTATGATGAGCAAACCTCTAGATGAAATACACATATATTATAAAAGGAGGTCCAGTAGAATAATTTGGAACGAAGAAAAAGGTCTCTCAACACCAACAGGTTGATTGAACCTGCTCATGCTAAAAATGGGCCAATGAGAAAATAGACAGCAAAAAAATGTCTGAAGAATACAGTAGAAAACAATTTGTATCTTTCATACCACAGGAAGCTTAGAATGTGTAAAATGTGAATAATTACCAAAAATTAAGTCTGCTACTGGAAAGCCCAATTATTTCATTACTGATGCCACGATATATATGGTTTACTTGCTATGTTTGTCCATGTCATTATGTTCCTGCATCAGATTTCTCTCAGAATTCAAATTTACATTTTCTTGACAGAAGGAAGGTTGAAGATAGCACGCATAATTATAAATTTTGTTAACATGCTACACACTGATAACATAATATTATCATACAGCTAATTGAACCTTCACAACTCATGGCATATAAATTAACTACTTAAGTTAAACCACGCTAACATAAAATGACTAATATATGGGCATATAAATTAACTACCACGTACAAATTTCAGTTTAAAACTAGCAACCAATTGTTTTTTAATTGTACAATCTTGATATGATTTAGTGATTTGAATATAAACCAAAAAAGAGTCACCTTCCTTGCATTATGGGTAGTTTTACTAATTATTCATTAGGTCTTCATTCCACTCATATGGAGGAAGCACATCTCAAGCAAGTTCTCAATATCACATTAATTTCAAAAGGAACTACGAAACAGGGATCATGCATATTGGACCACTTGATTAGCATTTTAGAGAAAAATACTTAAAAATTAAAAATAGTTAATCCAAAAGATTGAGAGACAGAAAAATAAAAAGATTTAGAAAAACATGAAACCAAAACTTAAATCATTATATAATTGACAAATATCTTCTGCATATTATATAACATTTCACCTCCCCACACTGTCAAAATAGCGTAACTGAATAAGTACTAAAGAGCAATGATTGTTGTACCGCCCGAAATGGTATGGTATGGGCGGTATGTACTGGTCTAAGTACGGATTGATATGTGGACCACCCCCATTTCATGCAGTCGATTAAATTTGTAAAAAAAAAGTGGTGGACCCCAGTCCATTTCAGCATTTTAAAGAAAACAAATTAGGGCTCGTGAATGTGAGCCCTCTTCTCGCGTATGATGCCCCAGCCCTCACCGCTGCAATGCTGCAGCCACGCTGCCTCATCACTTCCGCTTTCGCTTTGGCGCTGATGCTACTTTCCAAGTATACTATTGTTGCACTTGTTCTCCTCCTCTTCTTTATTCTTCTTCTTCCTTCTTCCTTTCTCTTTCTTCCTCCTCTATTCCTTCATCGCCCCTTCCTCTTCACCCTCTTTTTCTTCCTCATCGATACACTGGTACGCACCAACATACCATGTGTCGATACACTAATATAGACCGGTCAATACTATTCCGACAGATTACCAAAACAAGTCCGGTACCCGAAAAGGCAAACCTTGCTAAAGAGCAAGGTTGGTCATACCATGGTGTACCGCTCAGTATGGGCGATACCTAACGGTTCGAAAAGGGACTGATATAGGCAGTACATTAGTATAGCCCCATATACCATGTGTCGGTACCTCAGTATGACTCGATATAGCTCGGTGCATACCGTACCGATAGCTGGTCGGTACACCGGTAAGGCGAACCATGCTAAAGAGTATATGTTCATCAATAGAAAGTACATATTTATGAAACAAACAAAACTTTCAAATTTTAAGTTCGAACTCAATCACATAAAGATTAGAAACATCCTACAATTTAAGTTTGTGAGGAAATAAACAAAGCAATAATCTCTATAAATGCTGGGTTATCCTATTGACATATAAATGAAAATTATGTCATAATGACATGAAAATTAATTTCAGTATTTGATGATGATTTTTGAGATGTTTTATTAATTGCTTTCTCTTTATATGTATAACTTGCCATTATCAATATAAGTAGAATCTTTCTCAAGACCATGGGAGCAAAATAGAAGCTTTGCAGTCACACAAGCTTTGATTGAAATAAATCAATTAGATCAAATAAACAAATCATGCTAACTAAACCTCTATTTTTCATAATACACCCTCTAAAGCCCAGCTTGACACAGCTAAACTCAAGAGTTAGTGACCCAATAAGTTAGATATAATAAATCCTAAATAAAATAGGTCACCAAAGTAATTAAATGCATTCTCTTGTATATCCATGAATATAGCTCCAATAATAGAACTTTTCACTTCTTTTTATTTTTTGTTACTATTAACTGTATTTATGTCATGTTCCTATAATTCTTTTTTATTTTCAAATTTCATTTTTAATTTATTTTAGTCATCCTTGGATCCTATACTAGATGTACCGGCATACCGGCATGGCAGGTTGTCAGACCACTAAATACCACCCATACTATAGCATATTGGGCTGCATGACAAACCTTGCTTCTTCCACGAGTTCATAGTGTTATACGGTCTTCAAAACAAAAAGGCAAGCAAATTGTGAGACCATGAAAGGTTTCAAAATTAGAAGTGTCGGGGATCAAAAGAGTGTCTAGATAGATACTTCCATAATATAAAACATGAGAGTAATTTTCAAGAATTTAATGCAGTCATTTTATTTTTTAAAAGACTTCTTTTATTCTCCTGGAGAAATTCAAATTATGATAAATGAGTATACCTAAGCCTTGTTCATGGTAGAGAACAAAACTATTACTTTTGTTAAATATGATAGAAAAAACAATGGTTGGTTGTTTCAGCCATACCTGCATAGGGTACCAAACCTATGCCAACGTACCATGTGTTAGTACACCTAGCATGTACCAAAAGCATACCAGTCTGATTGGGGATCAGCATGGATTCAGTACCCAAAGCATAAAACTATGGATAAAATTATTGTCATCATGCATCTACTATCTTTCTGTTTTTGCCAACCATGCATTGAATGTAAAGTATGCTTAAAAAAAGCTTCAAGTATTAATGCTTTGCAAGTTAAAGTTGAACATAAAATCGATCACTGAGTTCCTACCAAATTCAGCATGATGGCATCTTCCAATAAGGGATGACCAACATATGTTGCAGATAGTCCATTTAACCTGCAAGTTTGTTCTTCAAAGGGAATAATACACAACATATGGTCCACAAATTGGCGCAGTACTTTAAGCCTGGTTTCACCTCCTTTCCATGCCCAAAATGAAGGTGCAACATAGTGAACATGTACAGGATAGCTTTCTTCTTGTGCACTTTTTGCTGCAAAACATTCTGCAGTTTAGCATCTTTTATTTAAGTTTGTGTAAAGAACGGAGAACATCCTGGGAGTACGAACCTTTCAGCTGCTTTAGTAAACGGAAAGAGAATCCCTTTGAATCAACAGTCACTACAGCATGTGGACGAAAGAGAAAAACAGCTTCTGTGGTTTCCTTCAACTTTTTCTGTAAGATAAAATCCAATCTTTGGATCAAAATTTTGGTTGTCAATATGTATATAATCAAAAAAATGTAATAAGAGTTCACCCTAAATGTATTTAGGTGGGGAAGCAATTCCCACAAACCCATGACTGCAATTTCTTCCATTGGAAAGATCGTCTGCATACCTTCCTTGGACATCAAGGACCTAACATGATAATAAGAATCAGACTGAAACTACCAAATTTGAAGGAGAGGAACAAAGAGGGAGAAAGCAAGTAACTAGCATTGTAGCATAATTTCTAGCCACTAAATATACCTTGCAATTAGATTAAATAAAGGACAATGAACCCAGAAGTAAAAAGATTACTGCAGTCACTGTCATAATGAATCATCAATTCTAATGTTGCAAAAGCATGATCAACATTCATACCAAAAGAAAAAAAGGAGGTTAATTATTTTAACTTTACATGTATACATGATATAGGATAACCTAAAGGGTGATAGGATTAGGGGGTTTGGGGAAGGGAATTGGTAATGAAGGAAGAAAGGAATAAAACAGATATAGCAAATTAATTTAGACACGTCCATTTATAGAAATATTAATTTAGACAACAAAGAACAAATATAGCAAATTCAAACACACACTAGCTTTAAGGGAGAGAGACATTAGATCACTATTCTGACAAGGGTGACTTGGTTGAGAAGTTAATCCATTTGTCTCCAACGCAAGGTAGCTCCAGCCTCCAAGAATGTCCGGTCAATAGTTGGGCTTAGATAGCTTAGAAATAGTGGACATGAGATGGTAGGCTATTGGAAAAATAAGGAGATCAAGGTAGAGAGATAAATCTTGTACTTGCTCCAAGTACTCCAAAATTACATCACATATTGTGGAAAAATTAACTCTTTCATTCATTCAATAAATCATGATCCCAGTAAAATCTCTGTCTCTCCTTATAAGACCCAAGTAAAATAAAGGAAAATAATAATAATAATACGGAAAAAATTACAGTGGAGATACTTTTCGGTCTTATACAAAGCATGGAAAAAAGAATGGTCAACCTACATCTCTTTGGATTGATGAATTTAGGTCTACATTTGGATAGCATGATATAATTTTAGTTTAGTTAACTTTCTTTGTCTTTAGAACAATTTTAGTAAGAAAGAGTAGTCCTTTGGAAAACTCGTAGAAAAACAAGTAAATAAAGAAAAAGAGGAAACAAATCACCTGGCTAAAAGAATGGCACATTATCAAATATCAAAAACGAAGATTATTTGCCAAGAAGCTAGAATCTTATTTTCCCCAAAGAATAAGCCTTGATATAATTGAATTCTTTTCTTTACTGTAATTTACCTTTTTTCTTGCACTTGGCACCCATAAAAAGGGTAAAGAAATTGTAATGGAATCGTAAGTTACTAAGAGAATAAAGAAGTTTCTTTCCCCACAAGATATGTAAGTGATGTGAGGCCATAATGTTCCATATGATGAGAGTTTAAAAGACTTCAAGTGAGTGCAAGTTTTATCTCCATATTTTTCTCTCATTTCTTCCCCAAATAGCCTACCATCTAACATCCACCATTATCAAACTATCTTAAACAGTAGCTGCTGAAAACCTACTTTTCTCAGAGCTACTCTATGTTGAAGACACGTAGATCAACTTTCTAACCAATTCAGCTAAGTCAAAAGGGTGGTCCAATGTCTCTCCCTCCCTGAAACCAATTAGCATTTGAATTTCTCATACTTGTTTTCACCTATATTTCAACCTTTGTTTCCTAAATTAATCAAGAAGACAGAGAATATGAATTAAGAAAAAAGTAAAAACAATGAATCACCTAGCAACATATCTACGTCAGATTATTTATCGTGAGTTCCTTGTTACAGAACTTGTCACTAAAACACTTTGTCGCCTCCAATGGATATGATGAAGTTTAGTCCTTTCATAGGGCACCATTGTGTTTGTAGACCATCCTCTTGGAAGAAAATTCTCTTGGAGTAATCCCAACCTTGCTAAACTAAACAAATTTATGTTATTTTATAATTGGAAATATTTACATCCTACTTTATCTCAATATGCATTGGCAAATACATACTTTGATCATGTACCAATTGTTTTACAAGTATATAAACTTCGTACGATAAATAGATTCAGATATGAATTACTCTAGGCTTCTTATCCTGATTTTTTAATTGTTTTTAAATTCACAGAGTGAGGTGTCTGGTGTTGGCTCTGCTATGGAAAACATTTCTATAGCTAATAAAGACTGGAATCAGCCATCAGAAATCAGAATTCAAAAGTATGGCCTAACACTTCTGTTGATAGTAATCTAGGAGTGAAGAACATGTAGGAGAAAGCTGCAAACTTTATGAGGAGGAAGAGTGAAACCCTTCATCATAACAAAAGCAAAGAAATAATGAATCTCAACAATGAATTTAAAAATTGACTACTAAGAAGAAATTTAATGGAAACAGATATCAAAAGCCTGATGGAAGAAGGAGCAACACAAGAATACATTTTCATGGAATAGAAAAATATGAAAAGAAGGAAAGAAAAATGTATATTATAAAAAGTGGCAGATTAATTTTGGAGGAAGTTGAAATTGAACAAGAATTTCTACAGAATTATATCAATCCTTTCATACCTCATGATAATAAGTTACTGTCTTGAATGTATACTATAGTCCCTAATATCTCTTCATGTGCCTAACCAATTATCCTTTGGAGAAAACAGTATGATAAATGAAGTTAAAAAAACCTGTTTCATCAATCGAGAACAATAAGGTGCCCAGCACAAGGATCCACTCTGCTTTTACTAGGATTTATGGAATTCAATCATTCATGATTCAATTAATGTGTTTTCTTGTAATGATAACAGCCACAGACATGAAATCCTAATTTAATCTTATATTTCTATAATTTCTAAGGTGTAAAGAGTTGAACATCCCAAAGATTCCAGGACTAAATTCTAGCTGAATTACCCTTTCAAAGGTACAAGAGTTATTATTGGTATGCTCTCTAAAACACCTTGCAAAGCTAACCATATTATTGCAATCAGCATTCGCTAAAGATAAGACCTGACCGAATAATCTGTGACAAGTCATAAACCGATCCATTAGTGTCAAACGCAAAATGCAAAAGTTCTACTTAACTTGCACTCTGAAGAAGCTTTTATATAATAACCTGAGTTATTATTCATCGCTCTCCTTAAATCTAGAGAGTTAGTCGTGCTGGATTAATTGGATTATATTATCAGCTGACAAATCTGCTTTCCTGACAACAAAAAACAATGGCAAGAACAGGTGGGACACTCAAAACCGATGATCATCACCAAAACCTACGCTGAAAATCTTGCTGCAAATCATATATAAAGATTCGTATGTAGATTATGAAGCCTAAGACATGACAGGAAGAGCAAGAAGAACGTTTAGTTGAGAAGCCCCCTCACTGGAAAATACAAAAGCTATGATAGATTTCAAACAATCAGAAGAACAAAGTCCGTATATAATCGACTATGCCCATTCAACATTCGCGGCTGGGAAGCACAAAAGTAAGCGTGACAAATGTTAAAAAGAATGGAGGAGAGAAGTAAGCGGACTAACCCGCCGACTCCCGCAAAACGGACGGGGAACGGAGAGAGCTTCTTGAGCGATGCCATGAGTCGAGAAGCAATGGAATCTCCGGATACCTCTCCGGCCACCATGAAGACTCTCAGTTCGCCTTCTCGGGCAGCCATGTCGATGATTCGTTTGCTGCTGCTGCTGGCGGTGGTGGACGACGAGAGTCCCGACTTGGAGGCGATTCTCCATGAGACGAAGAGCCTGCCACCCAGACCACCATCGGGCTGGCCCCCAATGGGTCGCAGTAGCATCCTCTCCGTTTGGTCGCGCGGTTGACCGGGACGGCTTTACAAGGTAGGTCAAAAACGTGAGAGGGAAGAAGAAACGGTAATAGAAATGGGACCGGAGTGATGATCGCCGCTGTTAAATTATGATTAATTTAATTTGCAATAACCCCAAACCCTTCTTCCGTGACTAAAATAATGTAATCGATGATTTACTTTTAAAAATAATCTGGATTTTGGACCGAGAGCATCGGGGATTTCATAAATTAGCAAAGAGCATATAAAAAAAAGGTTAGTTGATTTTAATGTATGTGATTTACTCGAGGATAAAATAATTTTTATATTTTTAAGAACATAACATATAAATTATTAATAAACAATAGAATCTCATATAATATACTGATTTTATAATAAACTATTAATATAATATATATATATATATATAATTTAAGTTTAAAAAATATTTTAATTTTTATAATTTTGATCGTTGACCACTTAAGTCGTTATAGGTTTATTAATATCTAAAATAACCTCTATATTTTTATAAACATGACATATAAGTCTCTTTCGTCAAGTCTGAGTTGATAAATTTTAGAATTTACTTAAGTAACGTGCTAACTTTATAATAAAATATTTAATATAATATATATATATATAATTTAAAAAAAATTAAAAAAAATATATTTATCTTATCAATAAAGAGGAGATGAGGAAGGCCATAACTAATGACGAAGGTAAAGAAACAAAGATAAAATAGACTAGAGAAGCAAAAGTGAGAAAGAGCTAAATCATCACGTGCGACAGGTGAGAACACAAGAAATGATGAAGTGGGAGGATATGGGGACAAAAATACCCAAGAGGAGAAAGAGGGATTGGGAGATCATTGCATGCTTAACGTAAATCGATCGATGCACATCCACCTAAGATGAGATCGGAAGTTTTTAAGCTTATTGTCTACATTAGAGATGTTATATGCATACGACACCCTACTAAGCAACAATAGCTCGGAGCTATTGTTGGTGATTGCTTTTATGACAATGCCTCATTCCGTCAACGATCTTAATTTTTTTAATTTAAATTATACATATTATTATATTCATGATTTATTGTGAATCAACATGTCACATAAACATACTGTAATATTTCTGGACTCATATTTAATATGAGGAAGTTATATGTTATGTTTTTTTAAAACGTATAAGTTATTTTAGAGATGAGTAAAACCATAAAAAATTAAGTGATTTACGATAAAAACTAAAGGATTAAAATAAATAATTTTTTAACTTAAATTATATTTATTATTATATTAATATTTTATTATGAGTATCTTACGTAAGTTAATTTAAATTTGATGAAAAAAATTTATATACTACATTTTAAAAATATAATAATTATTTTAAACGTGGGTAAACGTATAAATAGTCCATAACTAAAATCATATAAGTTAAAATAAATTTTAACCCAATATTCTCATAAAATATAATAAATCGATACTTAGAATCATAAATTCAGTAACAATTGCTGGCTTTTCTCTCTCCCCCCTCGATCTCACTTAGCAACCTTAATCCTCCTTTGCTGTTCTCCCCAGCTTCCACCGAGTTTGTATTTCCCTCTTCTCTTTCGTCGCCCTTCTTCTTCTGTCATGCTTATCTTACCCTCTAGTCAATTATCATCAATTTTTATCTTTTATCATATTTATAATTTTCTCTATTGTCGTCTTCTTGCACGCTTATCTCTTCCTCTCGTCAATCACCAACATCATTTTTTTTTTTCTCTTCTATCATGCGTACATTTCCGTCTCATCCGCCGTTACAGTCTTCTCAACCTGTTTTTTTTATGCTCGTCTCTCTCTCTCCTCCCCATCTCCACTGAAGCCACCTGTGGTCTCTCTCTCTCTCTCTCTCTTTTTTTCTCTATTATTTTGTTAGTTTTCAAGTTGATTAATTTAAACGAGTGTAACTATAGATTTGTCTATTATACTTATCAATGTAATCATGATTTTTTTTTCACCATAAATAGATAATAATATCCCGATAGTAATTTTTTATTCTAATTTGGCACGTTTTATGAATCATTCCTGGGATAAAAGGAAAAACATATACGTAGTAAGTTTTATGAGTTATCATAAATCATGCATTATTTTTTACATATTATTAAGAAAATTTTAAATTAAAATATAGGAAATCTTGGAAACTGAGAGTGTGAATTTTCTTTTCAGCTTTTTTATTGTCATTATCTAGTTTTTAATCTATCAGGAAATGAAAAAAGATATCGACTCTAATACTTTACTGTAGGGTTATGATGCAGCTAAGCTTTAATGAACCTCCCACAACAAGAAAGATGGGTGCAAGGGAATCGAGACTACACTACGAGGGAGATGACATTCTAAGAGACAAGTCTCCAACAACACAGCGAAGGAGTCTTTGACTAGGAAGAGACAGATGTGACAGAGCTATGAAGCCATAAAGATAGGAGTAGTTCATGAAAAACAAAAGAGAGGTAAATCAAATCAATATTAAATGAACCATGGTCGAGGCTGTGAATCAATATTAAAAGAATTAATAGGAGGCAAGGATACCATGTGAGAATTGATAGGAGGCAAGGATATTAACGGGCTAATTATAGATTAATCTTTATACTTAATTATCCTTAGTATTTTATATTTTTAAATTTTATATTAATATTTTCTGATAGTAAAACATCTAGATTTATTTATGATGAAATCGTTTGTTTTATAAACGAAAATATAAAAATAAAAGATAAAAGATAAAAGAATAATTTTAATGTTTCAGTTGGTGGTGACGATGATAATACTATTAGAGGCTATGAGTTGTTATTGTATATGAGGAAAGCAATGATGATAAGGGCTGCTTTGTATCTATGTTGATATTGATGTAATTATCAAGCGGCCTTTTCGTCACTTTTCATTTGCGTCGATATCGATACAATCATCGAGTGATCCTCACTTCTCGTTATCACTATTCTCAACCATAATATTTATCAATGGCTTCCCAGTGGTACTATCGTCCACCATCATTGATTGAACATTAAAATTATTTTTTTACTCTTATTTTTATATTTCTATTGATGAAATCAATAGTGTTAGAGCAAATAAATATAGATATTCTACTTTCGTAACTATAGGGATATCAATATAAATTTTTAAAGTATAAAAATTAAGATGCTAAAGGTTATTAACTGCAAGCGTAATATGTAATTAATCTGACATATTAGAAGAAGATAGATAATTAAAATGCTCTAATAGAAAGAAAAAAAAGATTTGTTAGAAAATTTATTATTTTTTTCATATTTCTTTCTAACTACATAGAAAGTTATAATTGTAAATTTTTGTTTAATGAATCACTAGCAAAGGCCTCTTGTTTTAATAATCAGAAAGAAAAGCAGGTAAAATTGGAGAAAATTTCAGCTTTTAAATTACAAACAAAATCTTCAAATTTTATATTTATATTTATTTTCGAGTCAAGTAGGCTCTTAAAAACTAAGAATAAATTTAGAAGATCGGTTGGTCATCACATTCGAAAGTGAATCGTTCGCCACTCCGAAAACGATGAACTCGTCCAGCTATATCTACATTTTGCCACACTATACCTAATTCTATGCTGCTAATTTCGTCACCAAATTTGTCGACACACAAAAGACAACCTCTCCCTAGTGAAAGAAAGTTATCTCTACGTGACATAGCCAACTCATCGTGTCGGTCTCGTGCGGTCCATTTATTCGTGAAAGCTCGTAGTATTCTCTTCTTTCGATTAGTTACCGCATAGCGACTTTAGTGCGGCGGATCGGGAAATTGTTCAGTGCGTCACTCCGTTGTCACGAGTACAATGGGTGGAGCCCACCATGGGGCCACCACGTCCCCACTGACATTACGCTTCGTGCTCCCTTCCCCCTCGACCCCTTCTAGGCGTACCTTCGTCACCTCTTAATCTCCGCCACTTCCCCCACGACTCTGCTGCTTGCCCCCCCCCTATTCTCACCTTTTGTGAAAGAAATCCGGCGACAGCCACTCCGGGACACTTCTTCCTCTCATGCTCTGCTTGTCACGGAGCATGGGGATTTTCGCATGTTGTTCTCTGCTTCTCCTCCTCTCCACCGCCGCAGGTGAGACAAGGGAGTTCGCTTGCATCGTGCCGTCTCTCGGCCTTCTGTTCTGACCACCGTTTTGCTTCTTTTTCTGCTAAATGTGCTTCTGGTGTTGTGCAGAAGCAGGAATTGTTGGTGTGAACTATGGCCGGGTGGCGAACAACCTTCCGTCGGCTACGGAGGTGGTGGAGCTCTTGAAGTCGAACGGCATCAGTCATGTCAAGCTCTACGACGCTGACCCTTCCTTCCTCCGCGCACTGGCGGGCACCGGCGTCAAGGTGGTGGTCACCGTCCCCAACGAGATCCTGGCGTCCACCGCGGCCCGCCCCGGCTTCGCCCTTGCCTGGCTCCAGCGCAACGTGGTCGCCTACTACCCTTCCACTCAGATCCAGGCCATCGCCGTCGGTAACGAGGTGTTCGTCTACCCTCGCAACCTCACCACCTTTCTCGTCCCAGCCATGCAGAACCTCCACGCCGCCCTGTCCAGCCTCCGCCTCGACGGTGTAATCAAGATATCCTCCCCCATCGCACTTACTGCTCTCCAGAACTCCTACCCGTCATCCGCCGGCTCGTTCCGGCCCGAACTGGTTGTGTCGGTGTTGCAGCCGATGCTGGAGTTCCTACGCCAAACGGGCTCTTACCTCATGGTCAATGCCTACCCGTTCTTCGCTTACGAGGCTAATGCCGATGTGATCTCCCTCGACTATGCCCTCTTCCGGCCCAACCCGGGCGTGGTCGACTCCGGGAACGGCCTCCGCTACTACAGCCTCTTGGATGCCCAGATCGACGCCGTCTTCGCCGCCATGTCCGCCATCAAGTACGAGGACATCAAAATAGCCATCTCCGAGACGGGATGGCCGTCCAAGGGCGACGCCGACGAGACGGGCGCGGGGCAAGCGAACGCGGCCGCATACAACGGGAACTTGATCAGGCGGGTCCTTTCGGGCAATGCCGGGACGCCGCTGAGGCCCCAAGCCGACATAGATGTCTACCTCTTCGCCCTGTTCAACGAGAACCAGAAGCCGGGCCCGACGTCGGAGAGGAACTACGGGTTGTTCTACCCAGACGAGGGGAAGGTCTACGACGTCGAGTTCACTCTCGGCGGGAGCAACGGAGGCGGCCTAAGGTGGGAGGACGTCAGGGGCAAAGGACCTTCCACCACGCTGCCACCGTCCTCTTCGAGCGGCACGGTGCGGACAAGCTCAACGGGGGAGAGCTGGTGCGTGGCGAACGCGATGGTGGGGAAGGCGCGGCTGCAGGCAGCGATGGACTACGCGTGCGGCGAGGGGGGAGCGGACTGCCGACCGATCCAGCGAGGGGCGGCGTGCTACGAGCCCGACACGGTGGAGGCGCACGCGTCGTACGCCTTCAACAGCTACTACCAGAGTAAAGGCCGGGCCATGGGGACATGCGACTTCGAGGGGGCCGCCTACGTGGTCTCGCAGCCACCCAGTAAGTGTCCCCTAACCTCACGTAATATACGCCCTCGTTCGCACATGGTTCGGCATTCGCGGTAAATGGCCACAAATTTACCGCCGTTCCCATAAGCAAGTGGGTGCGGGAAGCCGTGTCCAGTGTGGTACGATGTGACGTGTTGCGTCATGTGCGGAGTCGTTCGGCGCTGTCATGACGTAAGCGCTTCTGGTTAATATCTTTGCGGACTGATCACTGTTGCACTTTGGTCACGTTGCAGGGATTGGTAACTGTGCCCTTCCGTCGGGAGCCTGAGCTGAGCTGCAAATAATGGAAGCGATGGGCGGCTTTGGGTGGCTGCATTATATGTTGTAGTTTGTGGTAATTATTGGACTATTAAAGACCTTAACAGAGCATGTGAACGGCATGTGAACCGACGCAGTAGCTGATTCACCGTCGCTCTGTTTTCCCTTAGTGGACGACAGCTATGGCGTGGGATTTGTTTGTTTTAAAGTTCACCAACGTCAATGCATGTCGTTTTGTACTCGGTACCATTGGATCTGAACAGTCCGTCTGCCACGTGACCAAGTCCGGTTGATGTTTTGCATCGTGGCACGTGCAAGAGAAGATGAACTTTGTGACACAACATGTGGGTAGGAAAAGAGGTCTTTGGTGGGTCGGCAAGTGCGTGAGATTAGAAAGGTTTAATAGGTAAGATAGTACAATGTTGCCAATTATTGAGTATTAGTCATGTCGACTGCATTAGGGCCTGAGGAAGCACCTAAATCAATGTTAAAGCTGAAATTTGCCTGAAGACTATAATTGAACTGAATAAAAATTATTCAAAATTAAATGAGAATTATTATTATTATTTTTTATAACGTAGGTATGTCTTCAAACAAGGACGAAGATATAATAACTTAATAGTGGATGCTGAACGCTGAAACCATATAACTAGAGATTGTGGTTCGATCTGAGAAGATCCATTGGATAGACTAAAGTTTTGAATTTTTTTACAATTAAGTTGAATATATTTTTTGTTGTTTGATTCTCTTTCAAGGCTCGAAATTATCTTCAAACAGTAAGATTCTGTCTTGGTAGCTTAACTATAGCAACAAAACAAATTATTCGTTTGAGTGCCATAACCTTCGTTGACTCAGTAGATTTGATTTTGTGGCTCTTTTTGGCGATATTATCCCACATCCCCCCTCAGTTACTTTTTGTTGATAATCTCATCATCATATTATCGCTAATATTTCATCTGTCACTACAATTAAATGATGTAGTAAGGATATCTAAGGCTTGATTTTGATGACACCTCGCAGCTGGCCATAGAGCTAAATGTGGTTAGCTTGAGATGTGTTGTGCAACTTCACGTCGTTACTGTGTTGTCAGTGCGGCTCGATTTGATCCAAGTGTGTAAGGTCGTCGACGTGGCTTCTTGGCTAGAGAGAATCGGTGTTAGGTCGGGTCGGGATGTCATATGTTGAGCCGATCCGAGATAGAGTTGGGGTTACTTTTCCTTCCTCGTTAGGCTCCTGCACATAGGTCGAAATCGGGAGGGGAAATCTCGACTCAACCACTCTCGAGCTTAAGTTAGTATGATGGTGATGGAGTGAATTTGAGTGTCCAAGATCTAACCTCTTGCATTGACCAGGAGGTCGACTTTTATACTCGCAGTCGAGGGCCGACCATACGTGGTTTGTTAATGGTTGTTGACACCTTGGGCGATTGACCCGTACACTCCGCATAATGTTGATCGACTTGTATGACTCTATGCCACATGGTGCTGCTTCGTACTGTGTGGTGTTATCGTGTACAACCTCAAGTGTGCGCGACATGGTCGGTTGTCTCATACGAGTCTGTGCTAGCGGCACGGGTGCAGATGATTATCTCGTACGAGTCCAAAGTGTTACATTTGCTTGTGCACATCATATCAACTCCGGAACGATTAACTATGATTTTAGGGGAGATGCCAGAATATACTCATTATTGATTACAATCTATCGATCGTGAGTTGTACATACATGTCATACGTTTTAATTTTTTGAGCGAATTAATTTTTTTTTTTGAAAAATATTTTTTATTTTTAAAATGTTTAATAATATATTATTACATAAATATATATAATATTCTTGACTTGATAATCAGTCGCCTATCATTTTTTTCTTACCTTTCACTCTCTATTTTTTTTCTCCCTTTTGGTCGATGCCATAGAGTGAATCGATTGTCTTAAAAAGAATCGTTTAAAATTTTCTTAATAATTTTTTTACACAGTAGCATTAAGGTGAAAATATAAGATTTTAGAATTCGTTCAAAATTAGTTACTTTTCAGAATCAAATTACCAGTCTACCGATCCGATTAGATTTCTCCAAGAAAAGTCGTCCAACAACTCTATGACAAACGATGGAGCCATGCAAGAAGTCCGTACACGAATTAAGAGAAATAACACAGAGTCGATGAGCGATGACAAGAGGTGAGCACATCATGTGGATGGTCCGTTGACATCCCAAAGGAGTCTGCACCACAACCTCCCCAAGTAGCGCCCGCGCCCCCTCGCCATTTCCGGACTGAGCCGATGCACCTTTTGTAGCTCCGTCTCGCCAGGAAGACGGATGGAATCCCTCGCATTCGCAACTCGCAGTAGGAACAGCCCGGCGGCGCTCGATCAATTCCCGATCTGCAAGAGGACGACGAGGGCGAGGGCGAGGGCGACGCAACAGCGAAGGTCCTCCTCCTCGCCATTCAACTACAGAACCCCAACCCTGGTCCGTCGTTATCGGCGCCCCAATTCCTTTGCTCACTCCTCCTCGTTGATCTTCAGCAAAAGCCCATTACTCTACCCGCCCTCCGGACCCCGGATCCTCCGTCCTCTATGCTGTAGCGTGCACGGCACCGCCGATCATGGTGTCCGTAGCCACAGTTACCATAGTCACCATGGCCACAGCCACAGCCACGACCACGACCACGACCACGACCATCACCACCACCATGGGCATGGTCATAGTCATGGCCATGGAGAAGATGGGCTTCCGAACGAAGCTCAGATGGCTGTCCTCCGCTTCGCAAAGGCTGTAGGGTGGGCAGACCTGGCGGATCTCCTCCGGGAGCACCTGCAGCTGTGCTGCTGCTCCATGGTGTTGCTCCTCCTTGCTGCTGCCTGCCACTGTTTACTGCCTGGTCGAGCGGGCAAACCATTGCAGAATGCCCTTATCGCAGTCGCTTTCCCTCTCGTTGGGGTAATTCCATAACTTATAGATGTTACCTATTCTTTCTCCTCTCTTCCCCCTTCTCTCTCTCTTCCAAGAAAAGGATTGCCAAGCCTTTTAATACTTGTTGTTGAGCGTTCCTTTTGGATGAACTTGTATCAGTTGAGACACGTTTGGTAGAATTAGAGATTCCGAATAGCAATAACTGAGAGATCCGTAAACGCATGAAAAAAGTCTCCTCTAACAATAACAGAAAAAAATAACTAAGCTAATCTTACTGCAAGTGAATTGTAAACATAAAGAAGATTGAATTATAGTTAAATTGTCTGAGATTCAGTTTCAAACTTTTTAGAGAACCTGGAATTCTAGTTTGTAGATAGGAGATTAACCTTGTCGAGGTTTAACCTCATACAATCAGTGAGTAACCCTCCAGTGTCTAATCTTGCAATGAACCTGGCCGAAGGGTTTACGACAATTTTTTTATTTAGGAAGTAAATTTTTTATTTTTTATTTGGCCAAAGGTAAGTGGCAAAGGTGGGATTCGGACCCAGACCTTGCGATAAACTATCAAAACCTTTATCAGCTAAAATAGCTGATATATTTAGGAAGTAAATGCTCATTCTAATATAAGCCATCATTCTATTGGAACAGAAATCAAGATAACACTTTTGGAAATAATAGATAATGTATTGAGGGCTTTAGATCCTTCACTCAAATCTTTTTTTCCCATGGAAATATTGATTATGATTTAGTTTGGGGAATTCAGGTTGACCCATTGGATGGCAAAAAGGAGGACATAATGGTCCTTTAAAATCCTACATACATGCTCACAATTCATTTATAACTTTAGAAGGATATTTATGATATCTTGTGACTTTAAAAGGATATCAAATATATTCTTAATGTTTAGATAGGTAAATCTGACAAGACAGTAAACGTCTATTCTCCCAAAAGTTCTGTTCTATAAAGAGCACATAGTCTTCTTTTGCTTGATCATCGGGTGTAGTTTTTGACTTAATTTGTTAAATCTAAGTTGTAAGTGGTGTTCTGCTCTTAGTTATGACACTCATCTTAATTTATAAGCTTGTAGTTTTAGCTTAGGGTTAAAAATGGAAATAATACTTGAGAAATGAAAATCATATGGTTTTATCATTTATGAGGCTAGAGGGCTGCAACAATGAACAACCGATAAATTAGCATGGAGGAGCTAAAGGAGAAAATTGGAGCCACTATTCAAGTTGAGGATTTGAGTGAGTTTGCCATCGGTACATTATATAATTGGTCCCAAGAAATGGTGAATGTTTTGCAGGCTCATGTTTTTAAGGTTTTGAAACATGAAATGGTTTCATATGTACTGTCAGAATGCATAAAGTTAATATAGGCTTGGTACAGTTTGAGATGTGTACAAAAAGGTGAAAAATGAAAGAAAAAACTGGAGGATGAAGGAAAAGAAAATCTCTCCTTCTACGTAGGGAATGAGTATGAGCTAGAATCTCCTTCTCCCATTAATAAAGAAACTTGGCATACTGCTGTTACGGAGGCCTGATGGAGTTTTCTTGGTTCAATTATCGTCTCAGCATGATATGTGCAGTCTAGTATGATAATAAATGGAAATGGTACTTTATTATTTAGGACTTAAACTCACATGCTTGTTGTACAACCTTCTTGACATTACAATTGAAATATGCTTGTTTTATAATTTGATTGGAATATGTACTATATGATTTATTTTCTACGTGCTCAAATAATATTTTAAAGCTGAAATGCCTTGCTCGTGGTAACTTCTACAATATGTACATAGGAAGTCTACTTTTTCACTAGAAACTTTTTATTCTCACCATCAAGGTCTCGGATAGCACATTGATGCCAATTGTGAGAATCTATCAGACTGACATGATATCGAGGTAACGACTGCTATGTCGACTTGTATCACTTGGTAGTTCTGTAGTTCAAAAAAAAAGAAGCCCATGTTTGGTGCTTTGTCAGATCTGTAAGATAAGATGGATTGATAGGGTCCAACCTGTATTTAAAGTCATTCACCATAGTTCATAAGATCAGTATTGTGAACAAGATCAGCCAAGAAAATAACTCAAAAAACAAAATAATAAAATAATAAAATATAGAAATAAAATATATTTTATGGAAATACAAAGATTATGTGCCAAAAACTCTCTCACCCTCGTTATGCATTACAGCTAATGATGAAAAATACTAAAAATTAATACATTAAAAGATACAAAACTGAAATGTAAAAAAAAAAGAAGATAACAAAATTTTTCGAAATTAATTAATTTAAGATATCTATGATGTTTTTATCACAAAATCAATATTTTATGGAGATACTATTATAGAACATGATTATTGTATATATGTCGTTTTAAATTCCAAAGCTCAGTGATGGTCAAGGACTCAAGGTTAGGATAATTCAGACAAGGAATCAATATTTTATTTGAAGAAAGTGTTCACAAGATCAATTTTAAGTCTCGTAATATTTCCCGTTTGATAGTATCAATAGAAATGACTACTCTTTCTCTCTTTTCCTCTCTCTATATTCCTTGGACAATGATCACTACAATAGTGGTGTTAGACACCAGATGCGATATTTTAAGCAATAACATATGTCATATGCAATAGTGGCAACATTTCCTCTTTTATCTTACTCTTATAATCATATGTTTCTTTTTTGTCTTTTCTCCATCTTAACTTGCCTCTTCTTTTCCTCCTTTTGCTCCTTCCCTCTTTTTGTTAGGCTTTAAATTGGTTAGAATTGGTTAAAATCATTTAACTTTGATCGAAATTGATTAATTCTAGTAGATGTCGATGGTTTTCTGATTGTGAGGATGAAAAATCTGAAAAATTGTTGGTTTGTACAATACTGATACTGATCAGGTGTATCATGTGAAAACTAGCTGATACCACCTAGCATGATTCTCACAATTGCTCGCTTCTAGTACATTTTGCTAAGTTGAAATTATAGCCATTTACATTTTGGTAAATTGTTACGCACATGATAAGTGAATTCTCCAAGTAAATCTTCTCATTGCTCTCACATGAGATCCATTTTTTAAAGTTATAATGCACACTATCTGGAATTTCAAAATTATTGGCCAATAATGTCTAGCACTAGCATAGTTATAGAGTTCATGGTTTGAGCTGAGAAGTTTATCTGGTAATATCATGCAAGTTTTATGTTCAAGTGGGTCATTATCTGCTTTATATTTTGCTGATAAAATTTAATTTCGAAAAATAAATCCAGCATAAACCAACCTTGTACTTGACTTACCTACTTGTTGTGTCTGTGGTGCATTATTTTGCTAATATGTTGTATTTTCTTTTATCGACACTTTAAATTTAAGTTGTCATAATTTTTTTATTGTTGTGGGCATGTCTTGGGTCACTTGTATTCTACTTTTTAGGTTTCGGCTGCACTTGATGCTATTGTGATCATTGCTTCTGGAAAAGTGAATATCCACGTGCTCATGGCCCTTGCAGCCTTTGCTTCAGTATTCATGGGGAACTCGTTAGAAGGTGGCCTGCTTCTTGCAATGTTTAACCTGGCTCACATTGGTAATACTTGATTCAATTTTTTGGCTCTTATATTTTAAATGTTTATGGAAGCATCTCAAGGTTATACTGAGTTTGAATTTTGAATGCACAATCTTGTTTGCAGCCGAAGAGTATTTTACCAGCCAATCAATGATTGATGTCAAGGAACTCAAAGACAACTTTCCAGATTATGCACTATTGTTAGATGTAAATGGTGATGAACCTCCTCAATTCTCAAAATTGGATTATGCAAAAGTTCCAGTTTGTGATCTTGAAGTGGGTTCATATATACTGGTCAGGGCCGGTGAGGTTTGTGCCAAATATTTGATAACTTTTGTTTGTAAATTTGGATGATTTTTGAGATTTTATGATACTCCTTTCATGATGATGATAATTTACTTTCAAGTCTTTGTGAATATTTTCCCCCAAAGAAGTTTTCATGTATGTTTGCCATAGTGTATTTTGTGCATGGTATTTTTCTTGTGTAGGTATTGACACTTTGTTGATCCCATCATGTAAAGTTGTTAATACACTCTCTACTATGCCTGTTGTCAAGTTGATGCCTGGCATGCTGCTTTGAAAACCGTTTAGTTTGAAACTAACATGTTGTTCGCAGTTATCCTGGAAATGTGAACCAAACACTTAGAAAACAGTTTGTACAGGCTTTGGTAACCTATTAGTCCAGAGTGACACTGATATACTAGGTGGTATATCAGCCTATACTATCCAATATCGAATAAAATAATAAAAAAGTTAAAAACTATAAGTGAATGCAATATACTAGTATCAATCAAGGTTTGTAATCTCATGCTGGACCAACCCTTACCAGTTCCAGGCTGGACCGGTATATACTGCTAGTACTGACATTCAGTACAATGGTATGGACCAACACTCTGTCAGGGGAGGGAGAGGAGGGGAGGATGTTAGGACAGAGAGGAGGGGGAATGAGGAGGAAGAGGAAGAGGAAGAGACAAAGGAGGAGGAGAGGGTGAAATATTAGAGAAGAGGCGGTGGGCTTGGAAGAGAAGGGGAAGTCATGGCCCCGAACATTATTATTATTTTTGTTTTTAATGCATCGAACTGGACCGCCCGAAATGGAAATGGTCCATTCACCAGTTCCTACGTGAAATCGAAGTCTATGCCTCTATGGTATCAATACTGGTTTTTCATAGTCGATTTTGCTTAAGTCATGTGGCATCCTAAGCTACACCTACTAGCTATCGAGCTAGCCTACTTTCAACCTCTAGTAGTGCTGTAGAAATTGCAAGAGAGGATTAAGTTAGTTAATTAGTAAATGTGCAGTCAAACTGTGGTCATCACACAACCAAGGCACTTGAAGCCAGGACTGCAAAAGCAAACAAAGGCATCTGAGATTTATTAGGCTACCAAGTGCTTATGCGAGCTTGAATGGTCACGCTAGGGGTGTCTAAAGGCTAGTCCATGCACAATAAACACCCATGCACTTGTGACGAATGACAAGCGGGCTCGATGCATGTGATGAACTATCCCATAGGTACTATGTGGGACAGCTCTCGTCCCTTGTGCCATTGGAGGGGTACAAGTGGGCTGATGCATCTATTAAAACCTTGATGTCAGCTACAAAATGTAGTACTCAACAGTGGACAACCAACTCGATCGCATATGCAACTTTGTGTCAGTGAAGCCTCATGTTTTTAGCATGGAAAGCATTTAAAATCATCCAACCTTGTTTACTGAAGCATTACTGCTTCCTCATTTTTGGCTCTATAAATAATTTTAAAGGCTTTGAAGCTGTTTACATTTGTTGGGGTTTGTTTTCCTATGTGTACATATGTCGAGTGGAGTTTGATATGAATGCACTTTTCATTTTCAAGAAAGTAGGTAAAACTAATTCGTGTCAGAAGGGGGCTTTTAGTGAGCCCTGCTATATATTCATGTAGTGGCCTTGTAACTCTCTTCTTTTCTAGTTTAGTGAGAAAAAGAAACATTTCAAGGTTGGACCTCCATGGCATTCTTTTGAGTTTTGACATCAAGTGAGCACAAACCTGAAGGTTGGTACATGTATTAATTTGTGCGGCATGATGTTAATTACCTTGCTTATGGTTGGACCAATACAATCTTGTTCGCTGCCCTTTTTTGGTGGTGATTTGGTAATCGATCAAGTTCAGAATGTTATTTGTTGCCAATCCTCCTTTTCATTGTATGGAGAATCTTGAATATGCTAACAATAGATAAATTGCTAATTGTGGAGGCTGGCTCTTTTTGCTCTCTTTGGGAAACTTGTAACCTAGGGCTTTTACCTTCCAAGTAGTTTTTTTGGTTAATTGGAAAATATTCTGGACTTCCAGTCTCCTAAACTTGCCTTGCTTATGGGTTGTTGTTAAAGTTGACTGTCATAGTGTCAATTATGATATATTATCAATTTTTTAGGCAATAATTTGTCAAATCACATATGGACTCTTTTTAATGGAGTTGTGCTTACAGACACATTTTTTCTCATGAAAGGGCTTTTTAATAATGATCATCAATGCCCTTCTCTGGTCATGTTGATATCTTATCCCTTTCTTCCCTGACTTCTTTTTTGATCCTTCTCCTTAAGTCTTGTTGCCAGCAGTAGAGAGTCTTCTGCATTCACCTGCTGCAGATTTGCCTGTTTGGTGGCTTTATTTATTTGTTTATTAATTCCTTCTTTTCTTCTTCTAGTCCTCTTCTTTTCCAAGTAAAATTTGATAATAGTCACTGCCTCACTATCATAGAGTATGATCTATCGAAATCCTTGTGAGGTGAGTTGGGGACCTTAAAAGAGTCAATAGGATGAGTCATCTTAGGTTTTTGTTGTGTTGACTTGAAGCATCATTAGGTCCTATGTAAAGCACCTGTCAAGAATCCAGATTGCAACCTGACTTGGTTTGGACATCCTGGAAGGCAGGAAGCACAATCCTGTAGATTGTTACATTCATTGATTAAAATGGAGTTAAGTGCCCTTGCTTTTGGTTGAACCATACTCATAATATATATATTTTTTGTAGCCCGTCTTCTGCCATACTGTCTCAAGGTGCGTCTCCACTAGTCCACTGTCTATTCTGTTGCAAATTATTGTTTAAAGAATTACTTTAATCACTTTATATCTGATTAATTCTGCATACAACGTTGCAAATAATACTTGGCCTAGTGGCATGCAGATGCTATTCTGCTTGTTCTTTCCATAAACAGTCTCAAAATTGAAAACACAGCACTTATGATCTTTGTGACTTCTCTTGTTCTGTCTTTGTCTGTTCCTAGAGTGGTTTTAATATGTGAGATGTGTGATGTTATGCTTCTTGTTTCTCTAAAGGATCACTTGATATCCTCAGTGCTTATTTACTTAGGATTGACAGAGTGATGCCTTTCTTAGGCCGTTCCGGTAGATGGAGAAGTTTTTCAAGGGGCATCAACGATTACTATTGAACATTTAACCGGTGAAACCAAGCCGCTAGAAAGAGGAGTTGGAGATGCAATTCCTGGTGGTGCACGGAACTTGGAAGGAATGATGGTTGTAAAGGTTTGATTGAACCTCATTGGAACTTTTTCCATCATTTAAGATCATCTTAAACTTTTAAATGTTCATGAATGTCTTCCAGAACTATGCTGTGTGCCTTTCAATTTTACATGGACTCTTATGTTTATCACAACAAAAAACAACCAATAAAACCTTAACTCTCAACACTATTTACAAACTAAATAGGTAGAATCGATTGCTTGGTTACTAGGAACATCCACCACTTTCACATCAACTGAAAACTTGAGTCTTACAATTTTTATATTCATTGAATTTTCTGAAATGAACTTCTTACTAAAGATCTTACATTCCTTGCAATCCAAATATGATATGTTATGCAATGGCACCAATCCATAGCTCCTTCAAGATATGGAGTATATTTTTGCCTCTACAACTACAAAATAATCAAACTTCTTGATGAAGGATGTTTCTTGATATGAGATTTTAATAAAATACATCAAGTTTCTGATCAATTAAATAGTGAAGCATAAATGATTAGCTGATTCTGCATTTCTGTTACAAAAAACACAACTAATTTTATGCAAAACTTTTTTGATTAATCTATCTTGACTTAGGAGTCTTCCTTGGATTGCTGACTAAAGAGTGAAGGCATATCTCAGCAATCTTTTTTAAATGAACCAATTTTATATCATTGATCTGGAATATTTTGTTCTTTTGTATCATCCATGCTTTCCTGATGCTAATTGTTTTTGTAATATTAGGCAACTGTCTTTCTGCACAATTTGAATTCCAAATTTAATTCTAGTGATTTCCAACCAAATAATCTGTCTTTGGGCAACTGAAATGGCTATCTTGCATTAATGACAAAATCTGCTCCCTTTGCCTTCTAATAAACATCTGATTCAACTGGAGTACACCACTTGATTTTAAAACACCTCTTGCAAGTCAATGATCATACCATATCGATCTTCTTTCCAAACAATGCCTTATTGTACTTGATATGGTATGCTCAATGCAGCTGCTTGTCTGATTGAAAGGTCTAGGAGACTAGGATAATATTCATTTATGGTACATGTCTTATAAAATCATGTTTGACAAGTATCTTGATTATACATAACAGTGATTTAAAAAGCACTAGGTGTCAAGGTCCAAAAATGCCTGAGGCGCTAGGCTCTCGTCCAGGCGCTCGCCCGAGCGAAGCGAGGCGCTAAAATATAAAAATATAAAATATAATTAATAAATATAATTATTTAAAAATTTAAATAACAATATGCTATTAAATTAAGAAAATCTAAGATACAAAATCACAATAATATATTATTAATCTATTAACAGTATTGAAAATTAATCATTTCAAATATACTTAATAATATTAACAGTATATAATATACGTATATTGTTAAACGGAAGTGTAAAGGGGTGCTGAGCCTGTTGACTGAGAAAAGAGGAAGCGGCAGCGGCGAGCGACGACAGTGGCAACGTTTGCGAGCGGCGAGCAGCGGCAGCGGGAGCAGGAGTGGGAGCTGGAGTAGGAGTGGCGAGTAGCGGGAGGCGCGAGCGGCGACAGCGTTTGCAAGCAGCGACAGCGGCGAGCAGCGGCATCGGGAGCGGCAGCGGCGAGGGTTAGGGTTCGGTTGTCACTTATATCAGTTTTAGTTGGTTCGATTGAACCAACTAACCATCGGAGACCGAACCAGGACCGAACCAGACCTAAAATCCTGGTTCGATCGCCTTGGTTAACCCAGGTGCTCGCCTGAAGCGTCTAGTGCTTGGGCTTGGGTGAGCGCCCAGGCGGCGCCTGTTTGAAGCGCGCCGCCTGGGAGATTAGCGAGGCGCTCGGGCCTCACCTCGCCTCACCCGAGCGCCTACGCAAGCGCCCAAGCGTCTTTTTAAATCGTTGATACATATCATTTAGGACAACATACTGTATTATGGTATAATATCTAGATAAAGAAAAAAATATATAAAGGCTCAATGAGTAAAGTTGATAATTGTGATAATTGTTAACATGTTTCATACATATATCAAGCATCCAAGTCTTTGAAACCTCACCATCTAAGCCTAAATGATATCAAGTCTTCCAAGGGCTAGATGATTTATTGGTATAACATATTTCTTGTACTAGTCCAGTGTTTATAATATTGGTAGACCAAATCTTATACTGATGCTGCATGTGGTCAAAGCCAGTAGATCTACACATGGAACTAGAAAGATTTGTGATTGGTTGAGCCTAAAAGGTCAGAGATCAATTATGTATGCTAGTCAGATTGACCTATATCGGATCCATACCATGCTAAACCCATATCAATTGATATAATAGTGGATTTACTTTGGTACACATATACCATCAATACGAGTCATTTTTGTCCTAGTATGTAGTTTACATACTGACCAACAATGATTTAAATTTTAGTTTAATATTGGTTCTGGGATTGTATGGAACTATTATAGTACTGCCTGGTATTATTCAATGATCAACAAACCGGGCAGTCTCGGACATGGTTTGAGCAATCCACTTGTGAAACAATTAATTGGCTCTATATTTTTAATTTTTTATCCTAATAAAAATCCCTAAAAACACTAGTTGCCCTTCTCCCACCCTGCACCTCCCTCTTCTTGTACTGTGGTATATTTCGGTTTACCATTTATTAGTATGCCAAAATGGATTGGACTCATATCGGTCCAACTATCGACCACACATGGGTTTGATACCCAAAATATAAAATCTTGGTACCATTGAATAAACTAGTATAGTTATAAGTCATGAGCATTGTGCTTGTATTGAGCTATATGTTTAAATATCTGGATTGGTAAGTACTAGTCCGTATTGGCTGGCATGGTCGAGATTTGAAACTTTGCTGACCAGTATAGATTGGTACATCAATCCAAGGCAAGATGATTATTTCTATCTTTGCTGGTGGGATTTTCATATATTTATTCCTTTTAAAAGTTTGAAATCAACTATATAGTATATAGTATATACCTTTACAAGAATAGTTGGATTAATGTTAGAAAATGCATTCTATGCCATTCGGTATTCATATGTAGTCATATGATTGCATTTTATAGTGATTATGCGGGCTCAACACGCAGCCAGCCACATATGTGGATAGTTGCATATATGGTCCATATACCACAAGTCCACAACTGCTTTTTAGAATAGTGAGTTGGATTTCATGATATGTACCCTCAGGTACTTGTATCAAAGTTCAATTATGTCAAGTTTTTAAATAAATCTTAAAATTACACTTCTCAATGGAAACACACTTTTTCATTCTTCTAATTGGTGAACAATCTGCAGGGGATTTATCTTGTCTTTTTTCTAGGATGCAGAATGTTAGTCACCTCAAGTGCACTTCTGGTCTGCATTATATCTTTTGTAAACTATGGCCCACCAAAAGGCTTTCTAAAGCATCTAAATTACTCCTTTTCGCTTGCCACTGTATATACTCAGCTTGCTTATAGCATAAGCAATGTTTGGTACCCTAAAGCATGGATCGTAATTTTGGTCATACCATTTAGTACAGATTGGCATTCGATGGCTGACCAATACACGGACCAGACAACTTCATCTACTGCAATCCTAGACCCAACCAGGTTTAATTGGTTCTATTGATTGGAACAAACAAATTAGGAAAAAGGAACAACTTGAAATGATATTGGACATGGTTTGACATACTGCTCGAAATGGTATGGTACGGGCAGTATGTATCGGTCCGACAGTTGATCGAAATGTGAACCACCCTATACCCAGCAGTATAGTAGTTGTGGGGGGGGGGGGGGGGTGGGGTATTAGGTGATACACTCTCCGTACCAGGAAAAATGACCGAAATCAATCAAGGGCCTAGATTGAATTTGTTCCAACGGTTAATTTAACTGTTGGACCCATTTTAATGCCTATTTAACCTCATTCCTTCTCCCTCTTTCACTCTATTTCAATCTCAAATCTTCTAACACTCTTTCTCACTCAATCACTCTCTCTTTCTCACAAATTCTCACTCTTGTTCAATATCAATGGAAAAACCATTCCGAACATGCTGCAAAGCTGCTCATCAACGTTCAAAAAAGATAAATCCACTATCCTTTCCTTATTTGGAATTTTTTTTTATTGAAATAGAATTAAATTTGCATTTAGTTCTAATTAAAATGCCCTAATTTAGGTTTTTTCCCTAATTTTCATGTATTTTTAGATATTTTCTAGGCATTTTTTGGAACCATTGGCACGTTCCGATGTACCATATATCGGTACATTGGTACAACCCAGTATGTATCGGACCAGCCAAAGACCGACACGGCCAGTTGGCATGAAATTGCAGTCCTTGATATTGGATATTCTTGGTCTGGTATGATGATGTATTTCATGTTGGTGGCAAGTATCACCCTATCAGCTGGCATAACTTGGGGTGTTGATGGCATTTAATTCTTGTTTGGTGGCACATGATCCAATTGTTAAAATTAGAGATTCACTCTAATAACTTTGTATAGGCTTGCATTGAAAATTCCTACTTCAGACTGCATTCAAGGAAAGCTAAAACAACAAGACCTGTAATTGTTTTATTCGTGAAGCTTTATTCTTCTATATCCTTGTCACAGAAGATGTAACAAGTTTGCTGTCTTGGAGTTACTCTGTGGGTTATTGCTTAAAGTTTGTCATAATTACTATTGTCCATCTCTTCAGGGGCAGAATCATGGCCCATTTTCTTTGTCTTCTTTAATTATCAATTTGTGATTTAGAATTAATCAAGTTATACCTTTGTTTCTTTTATTTTTCCTGCTTTAGGTAACTAAGTCGTGGGAGGATTCAACACTGAACAAGATTGTTGAGCTGACAAAAGAAGGTCAACTAAATAAGCCAAAACTAGAAAGGTGGCTAGATGAATTTGGCGAGTACTATAGCAAGGTTGTTGTTGCCCTATCTTTGGGAGTCGCTCTTTTGGGACCTTTTATTTTTAAGTGGCCCTTCATTGGTAACTCAGGTAATTTTGATAGAACTTTAATAATTATCATCTTGGCATCTTATTTTTTTGTCTCAATTTGAACAAGTTGAACTGAACTTTGTATCATTCAGAGGATTAATCAGAACTTTTAGCATTGTCTTTAAAGATTATGTCACAAAGCATAAAATGTGATTTTTTATGACAAATATATTCCTTTGGACATGGTTTATTCTTCTGCAGTTCATGTGATCTCATGTTACCATCTTTATAAAAAATCTTTTACGATCATAATCAAATACTTCTTAATGCTCATTATTGATGTAATAGGTATGAGTTGTATGACTAATAATCACAACTGGAGACTCATCATTGTTCACCTATATTTGATTTGATAAGACATGCTGGGGCTTCTTTCAATCATATTAATTTCAAATCATCATTCTATGGAACAAAGAAAAGGGAAGGGGGAGATCAAGAGAAGAAGAGGAGGTGGCAGGCAGTTCGATGGTGGGTGGCAGTGGACAGAATGAGGAGATTCGCATTTTTGGGTGGGGGGTGTTACTTGTGTCCCTGTAATCTTAATATTGGAACTGTTATTGTCATTAACAAAAATAGCTTAAATTTATATGAAATATGAATGCCTTTTAGCTTATATCGTTATAAAAATATAGAATATTGTCACTAAGATGAATATTCCACCAGTCAAATTTCCATCTCCTTATACTCAAAGAGTTACTCTAACTGGCACTGTTATTATGCATGAAAATAATGTAAACATTATTGTCCTTCAGTTTCTTTTTTCATGTGAAGCTTTCTAAAGACTGGCACCAGTAAATAAAATATATTATGTATCTGATTTTGGAGGGCACTCTACGTGTAGTGGGAATTTAGCGTTGGCTTGAGAATGATCAAGGAATCACACCCTGACCTAGTAGGGTGGGCTCGAAGAATTTCTTTAATTGCCTTCATGAAGTTATTTGTTCAGATTTCCTATGGTTGGTTCTCCAATGCTTTAAAAGATCACTATTTTGAATTCTATACTTGAATCTTGAGCCTTGAGCCTTATTTATATGAAATTGTCAGTATAGAGTTCTAACTCTTGATATAAAAAATCTTCTTGTGGACTGTAATTGCTATTTGAAAATGTTTAATATGATATTAGTTACTGTTTGTGGTTTTTGCCCTTTTTGCTATAACTTGGAGATAGATCTAGGGATATTTATTCCTGTAATAAATGAAGTCCTTTGATACACTTATTGTGACTTGAAGTTTTGAATGGTTCTTTATTGATTTTTGCCTTGTAGTTTCTAGGGGTTCAGTTTATCGTGCTTTAGGTTTTATGGTAGCAGCTTCTCCTTGTGCATTGGCTGTCGCACCCTTAGCATATGCTACTGCAATCAGTGCATGTGCACGTAAGGTAACAGTTAACAACTTTTTTCAACTTTTGAACCATACTGACTGCTATAATATTCCTTGATCTATGTTGATATCTATGTTCAATCTGTTCAACCATTTTTGATATCATCAACGTAGCTTAGCTTTCAATTCTCTTACTGGTGTATAACAAATCTTGTATGCTTAATTTCTTGGTAAAAATAATTTCTGTTGTTTTAACTTTTATCTACTTATTAGCAAGGTCTGCAATACCGAGTGATACTGCTCGTACTGGGCGGTACGTATCGGTCCGTCAGTAGACCGGTACACGGATCGCTCGCTACCAAGCGGTACCGTCGATTGAGGCGTTATCGTCGTCAGTGACCGAGGGAGAAGAAAGAAGAGGGAGAAGGAGAAGAAAGAAATAGGAAAAAAAGGGAGAACCAGAAGATCGTTGCTCTCCTCCTTGGTTGTCGGCGACTTATCCGCACGCAGGAGAAGAGGCATCGGCATCGCGGGGCGGAGAGAGGCGAAGATTTTTTTTTCTTCTCTTCTCGGGCGACGCTGCCTGTAAATTTTTTTTTATCTGCGACGTCGCCCGAGGCAATGTCACAATTTTTTCTTTTCTTTCGAGAAGAGAGGCAACGTTGCCCCATATAGAGGTAAACCGAGCGGTTTACCTATATATATATATAATTTATAATTATATATATATATATATATACATATATATATATATATACATATACATATATATATTTATATACATATATATATATACATATACATATACATATATATATATATATACCGGAGCGGTATTCCGAAATATACTGCTCGGTATACAGTACCGTACCATACTGAATAAGTCTCGAAATTTTGGTACGGTATGAAATTTCAATCCTTATTAGTTTATTGTTATATTTTGACTTCTTTACTCAAAGTTTAGAACTTTAGATCTCAGTGCATGCTTCAGCTCCATAGATTGACAGTTAAGAGACTTAAAGGTGTTGTCTGTACATGCTCATACCAAGTTGTTGAGATGTGCTCTGTCTACAGGGATTCTTTCTTTGATGCGGAGAATAGTTCGAGCAAAAGCTAGAGAAATTAAAGCTAAACTAAAGTAATTTGATATGTTGAAAATATTAAAGAAACAGATTTTCTTATGCTTGGAGGCCAACAAGCTATCATTTATGTAGCTAACTAAAAGAACTTATGAGAGGAAATATTTCATTTTTGGAACCACATGTCCTTGCAAAATTATTGTGGAGTATGTTTGCTCCTATCTGTATGTTCTGCTTCTCACATGTGATCATGAGTAATGGCCTCTTATACCTTATGGTTGCCATCAATTTAGCGTTGCCCCGCATCCTTGCCTCTGTGTTCTGTACCATTAGGATTAAGTCTTGTTATGGCTAGGATCTTGCTATGTTCTTGCAATTTAGCATTGCCCCGCATCCTTGCCTCTGTGTTCTTTTCCAAGATCCAGGTGGGATCGGATAAGGCTCCACCTCCTCTTGTTTGTCATTCAATTCCTTTGAGCCATATAACAATATTCAAGAACTCTGAAGTGGTAATCAGCTAAAAGAAAGAAAGAAATGAAAGTAGTTAATAGGGCATTATACGTATCTTGCTATGTTCTTGCAATTTCAGCAGCTAATTTTTGCCTTTGCTCCCTGTAAATACCTTTGAGGATTTTCTCTGCCTCAAAGCAGAAAAGTCTGGTTTAGAAAAGGCTGAGGTTTGTTTGTTGCCTTGGTAAGCTTCTATTGTGATGGCAATGGCCACATCCATTGTTGTGTGATATTGTAGAAGCACCTCTTTTACATAGTCTATCAGAAACAAAACGTTCAACTAATGCTGTAACCATGCTGTACCCTGCTTATTATCATGTGGAGAAAGCATCATGCTTTAAGTACCTAGAAAGAACACCCCAGCTTGCCATAACAGAGCCATGATCTTCAGCTAAACCAGTGCAGCTCAGGGCAAAGAAATTGTAGCATTTCAATCAAGCAATACAAGGTGTGATAATTTCTAGGCAAACAGTGGCTGCCTTCAAAGAATAGGTTCTTTATCAAATGTGCCTGTTGTCATCTCACTTACAGATGGATTTGTCATTGGAGGTTGCTTATATGCTGTCTTATGTTACCACCGCCTTAGCCTCCAGCCATTTTTGAGGGCTTATGCAATATTTAGGTTGTCATTCTATTGTTTAGGGCTTAGATCATTTTTGTCTCTTTTAGTTGCTTCGCCATAACTGCT
Organism: Musa acuminata AAA Group; assembly: GCF_036884655.1. Taxonomy (NCBI): domain Eukaryota; kingdom Viridiplantae; phylum Streptophyta; class Magnoliopsida; order Zingiberales; family Musaceae; genus Musa; species Musa acuminata. The sequence continues at coordinate 11,183,233 of NC_088346.1, read as the reverse complement.
TCCTAAACATGGGATTGCAAAAGCAACAAGGACTGACCCTATATATCCTACTTGTTGAATAGAATGCCAAATTGTCTTCAACTAAATTTTTCAGGATCAGAGCTTCTGTGGTTTGAAGGATCTTGATTTAGCAACTTAACTTCTCTTCAGTTTTGTTATGTCTGACAATTTCCCAATTCTTGTTTGATGAATTTGCATAAATAAATTGCTTTTACCTGACAACTAAGTGCACTCTTTGTCCTATACACTTGTGAATATTTGTTGTCGAATAGCATTTTAAATTGTCTTCAACTAATTGGTTCTGGATCAGAACTTGTGTTTGGATGGGATAATGACAAATTCCTAATCTTGCTTGATGAACTTACATGATTAAATTTCCTTTCCTGTCAATTAATAGCAATCTCTATGTCACACCAAGGTTAACAATTTTGATTGGTTTAGTTTGGTATGGTATGGTATGTTAGGATCAAGAGCACTAAGGAGGGGGGGGGGGGTGAATTAGTGCAGCGGAAAACCTTCTACGATTAAAATAAAAGCTCCGTTCGTTCGTTAAAAGTGATTTTGGTAAGAAAGCCGATTCGTAAATCACTTTAACTTTTGTTTAAGCGAGATGCAGCAAAGATATAAATGCAGTTTGCAGTTATGATTCTAATCAGATAGTAGGCGCAAACTGAAATATGATATTAGTACGAAAAAACTGATTTACGTCTAAATGCATATTCGTAAATCACTTGATTAAGCGAGATGCAGTTTAAGCAAGGATATGGAGGTAGTTTGCAGTTATGATAGAAATCAAGACGTAAACGCAAACAGAAATATGATGATCGTACGATGAAACTGATTTACGTCTAAACGCCGATTCGGAAAGTGCAAAGCTTGAAACCCGATTGTATATGCGCAGAAAGCAGTAAGCTTTTGAGGAGGTTTGCAGTAAAGATAATATGCTCAAAGTAAATGTAAACCGAGATTTAGAGTGGTTCGGTCAATCTTGACCTACTCCACTTTTGGCTTCCTCCACCGACGAGGTCACCGACGTCAACTAGAGGCCTTCCTTCAATAGGTGAAGGCCAACCATCCTTTTACAGTTTCACTCCTTTTGACGGGCTTAGGAGACAACCCTTACAGAATTTTCTCTCCTCTCTTTAAAACTCAGAAATTGGAAGAAAAGAGGGAGAACTTTTGGCCTTTACAACAATTTTGAGCTCTAAAAATCACAGAACAAGATCAGGATTTCGGTGTATATGAGTGCCCTTTCAGTGCTGAATGGGTGGGGTATTTATAGGCCCAAACCCAGTTTGAATTTGGAGCTCAAAACTGTCAATTCTCGGAATTCCGGGATCTGGCGGTTGCACCTCCTGACTGAGGCGGTTGCACCGCCTGGCAGAGCTCGAAGACTGAGCCTCTGGGCGGTGCTACCTCCTATCAGGGGCGGTTGCACCTCCTGCCAGAGCTCGAAGACCGAGCTCAAGCGGTGCCACCGCCTAACTGAGGCGGTTGCACCTCCTGGCAGAGCTCGAAGACCGAGCTCAGGTGGTGCCACCTCCTGTCAGGGGAGGTTGCACCGCCCAGTCTCGCTCGGAGACTGAGCCCAGGCGGTGCCACCTCCTGGCTGGGGCGGTTGCACCGCCCAGTCTCCCTCGGAGACTCAGCCCAGGCGGTGCCACCTCTTGGCTTGGGCGGTTCAACCGCCTGGCAGAAATCAGGGTCCGAATGGGTTGGTCCATTCGGCCCAATTTGGGTTTTTCAGGGGCCCAATTGCCCCAAGATTAAGTTAATGGGATCACCTCCCATTTCCAACTTAATCATTGTGCTAACTACGATATTCCCTAAGACATTTACTGCAACTTGCTCCGGTGCGTCAATCGCTTCTTCCGGCGAGCTTCCGACGAACTTCCGTCGATCATCCGATGAACCCTCGGTGATGCTCCTGCGGACTTCTGGCAAACTCCTGGACTTGCGACGATCCACTTGGCGAGTTCCGACGAGCTTCTTTGGCAAGCTCATGGACTTCTCGGATTTGTTCCCGCAGAACCTCCGACGACTATCCGAACTTCCGTCGAACTCTCGAACTCCCAACGTGATCATTGTCTTGACTCTGGCGCAACTCCTGCGGCATGTCTTACTTTCATCGTAGTTAATCCTGCACACTTATCTCAACATATAGATTAGATAACAAATGACAATTGACTTCATCATCAAAATTCGAGATTCAACATGGTACACCAAGGTTAACTATAAACCTTGCGTCACACCAAGGTTTGTTGTACTGTGACATACCGCTCGATACGGATTACGGGTGGTATGTACCGGTTTGACAGAGGACCGATATGAGCAGTATATATTGGGTTGTTGGTATGTCCCACCATATAATGTGTCAGTACGTCAGTATGGTTTGATATGTACTGTATTAACGGTCGGTTGGTATATCGGTACGAACCAGTAAGGCGAATCATGCGTCACACAATAATCACATATGGTAAAGTTACCTACCTTGTTCTTTATTAGTATTAGAATGCTTCTAAGATTAGAATTTCATGCCTTTTGTTTTGCCACGCAAAAACATCTTGCTAATTGTTAATAATCTTTGTTTTCTCAATTTGCATTTTATGTTCTCTCTATCTCTGTCCTACATCAACAGCATTTAGTATTTACTCTTCTTGGATGTCCAAGCTTGGATTGTTTAATTAGAACATAGGTATGCCTGTAACTTAGATTCATCAATTGTGCCATGAGCATGGCCTAAGATGATGCAACTAAATCCTCGTTACATACAATATCAGACAATGTGATGGAAATTTTAGGAACTTAAGAAGAATCGTTAGAGCTATATTATGCCATTTAAAGTACGACACTTCATAAATCACGTATGTGCCTATATGGTAAAAGTTGATTGTCAATGGATTTTAATATTAATTTCAAGTTATTTGCCTAAATCATAATGTGCAACTCTTGTTACTTTCACCAATTTGATTTCTTTTTCATTATTCTAGGGAATTTTGCTGAAGGGTGGGCATGTCTTTGATGCTCTTGCTGCTTGTAAGTCTATAGCATTTGATAAAACTGGAACTCTAACAACAGGGAAGCTTATGTGTAAGGCAATTGAGCCGATTCATGGCCATTGGTTTGGGGAGAGCAAATCTGATGTCTCTTTGTGTTGTATGCCAAATTGTGAAAGTGAAGCTTTAGCTGTTGCTGCGGCAATGGAAAAAGGAACTACCCATCCTATTGGGAGGTGAACAAGCATAATTTATTCACTTAGATTATTTTTATTACTGTGGTAGTCACCAAGTGAAATAGAAGCGACTTTTTTTTTCAATATACCTCTTGTATTCTTCCTTTTCAAGGCACAATAGCTCTGAAGTATGTGCACCAAGAAATAAAAGTTTATGGGAGCACAAGAACCTTAAACGAGCATATGGGAGGAATTTAAACTTTAAAGCATTCTAAATATTTAATGCTACGATCTTCAATATTATCATGTGGGCTGTCAACTCAGTTTTTCCTTGATGCTAGCCTAATCATCTTATGTCACTGATGATAAATCAGGCAATCCGATTGTGTATGATTTCTGGAAATGATCTCAGCATATAGATTACAGACAAGGGCAAGGTGCTTGGTACAAGGGTAAGACAACGTACATTGACCCTTGCTAGACCCGGCATTGGCAGGAGCCTGTTGCTCTGGGTACATCCTTTTTATGTAGATTGCAGATATAAAGGAACTGTAATTCTCTTGCAGTGCTGCTATTAGGTTGTTTTGGACAAAATAAAATTTTGAGCTCATTCAATTTCCTTTGAAATGACTTATGCATGACTTTATCATTCAGATGCATATCTAAATAAAGCTTCTGGTCAGAACAAGGAATCTTATAACCTTATGCCACTGTCCTTATATTGTTCTGGTTAATGTAACAGACAGTGACAAGCAAGAATTAACTGTGAGGACTTCAACATCTATTCTGGTGTTATTCCTGCACATGCCTCTCCTAGAGATAGACAATTACAGCACCTTGAATGTAATCCCTTATAGACAAATGTAAAGCAGCTCTAATATATTCCCTTGTAAACACATGGTATTCAACAAGTTACTTTGAGTGCATCTTGTATGGCACTTAACATCCAGTTGTTTCTTGGACTGAAGCCAGCAGGGCACTTTTGCATCAAAGATATGTTTGTCATTTTGTTGCTTTAGCTCTTGATTTCATTCTTTTCTCTCTTGATGTATGCCTATGATAGCTGACCTATCTTTTAAAGCTCTATCTTGGGATTCTAGTGCATCTTTGACATCCACAGCAGCTAATTTTTGAATAGGGACAACACACAACTTAAACATCCAAAGTAGAAGGATAGTCTGATCATGCTTGATCATACATGACATTTATGAAATTTTGTTTGATCACACATGACATGACATTCATGTGTTGATCAAACAACATAATAACATGTAAATTTTGTTCGATGCAAATTGCATGTGATTAGACTTTGATAAGATAGGCTTTTCCGTGTATTTCTTGATGAGAAAAAGCAATTCTACAGCAGGCATAAAACGATGAGCTGCATATCAGTATGTAAGCCAGTGTAATGATTGAATCATGTATTTATCGAAAGTTCTAAACTTTGCATTATTTCATCTCCTGTATGCCTCGTTTTCTCATACATGTGTTTGTCTCTAGCATTTCTTTTATGATGATATGATCAGAGTTACTTTCTTTGCAGCAGGCCAACATATTGATAATATGCTGGTTACTACATGCCAACTAGTTGACTAGGGCTTGCTGTCGTCCTAGTATTAAGTTGTCAAACCCTTGATAGGACACCACTCCTGTATGCCCATATATTGGCATATTTGGTGGCACATATTTTTGAAATTGATATAGAGCATGGTTTAAGATTTTATGTACTATCTGAAATGATATGAAATGGGCGGTACATACCAGTTCGCCTGCTGTCCACTATGTGGACCAACCCGGTTTGGGTGGTACACTGAAACATGGCCTGGTATCGGTCGCTATGTGGCATGTGTCGGTGGATATGGTCAAAACTTATCCTGTTTCGGTCAATGCAGGTTGGTAGTAATCAGAATTTGACCAATACCAACTCATATCGGGTCTAGTTTGACCCCGATGGTCAAATTGATCGTTGGAACCTTTTTTAGGGCTTTAAATTTTCCTGTCTCTCTCCTCTTTCACTGATTCTCACTCACTCTTATTCTCACTCTTCTTTCTTAAGCTGTTGTAATTAAAGTTCCTAATCAACATAAGCAACTTCCTTCGACGGAGGCCGGTACGACAAAGTTGTTCATCAGTGGATCCGAAACGATAAATTCAATTTTTACTCCTTATAACTTATTCATTTATACTTGATTCTTATCCACATACAACTTATATACCAATAAATTAGAAAAGAAAACCTAAATTTTTTGGCCATTTTTGGGCAGCACGACACAGCACGATAGTCCTTGCCTAATAGTTTAATTTAAGTTTGCAACTGGTTGGGTTATGCCTTTTTTACATTGCTCTGTGGTATAATTCTTATTCTAGACATTTTTGAACCATGTTTTAAATACATTTTTTCAACAGATGGATTATTAGAAAAGCATCTTTTTTCATGATATTATGATCTTGAAGGAGAATAACTTGTAGTTACCTGTTACTTAGTGTTATGTGCTGTTATGTCTTAATCAGCAAATATGAAAGTTATTCTTAGTAATTAATCTTCAGTAAATGTTAGCTGAATTTATTGTTTTTAGTTGCAATTAATTAGTATTAGAAGTTCAAGGTTGGTAAATTTAGATCTGCTGAAATGATGTCTCAACCTTGGAAAAGTGATGTTTCAATATCTTTGTAATAAGAAAGGACTACTATCTTTGACATATGGCCTGTTGATTTGCAGAGCTCTTGTTGATCATAGTCTCGGGAAAGACCTTCCAGACATTTTTATTAAGAGTTTTGAGTGTCTACCTGGTAGAGGTCTTTTTGCAACACTTACTGGCATCAAGGTGTGCAATCAGAATAAAGGTTCATCTAACTTTTAATCTCTCTATGTATATTATACATAGATATTCCATGATGCTCCAATTTTTTAACATGTTTTGGAATTTGATTGGAACATTCATGAATCAATAGATTTGGTGATAGCAAGTCTGCATCTAGTTTGGCATGTACTTGTAGCACAATATATGATTCTTCCATGTTCTTGATGTTATTGTCACACTCAGAAGCAAGGTTTGCCATCTCTGTAACCGGAGCAGTACCGGTCACTGTGTGGACCAAGAAAATACCGGTGAATAAGTGTTGGTACTTGGTACATTGGGTATGTATTGAATTAAAAAAATAAAATATTGTAAAAAATCCATAAAAACCTTTATTCTAATTTCTTACCTTTTTCTGGTTATATACTATCAAATTAGATTGTCTTTTTATAATGAGACATAGTTTAATGAAAATCTCTCATCTAGAGAGACAATACAAATTGAGACATTTTCTGATACAAAATTGAGCTTGCTCATGCTCTGTTGCCCGATTAACTCCGATGCTGTGAATCCTTTGGTGTTTAGCTCTTAGGAGACCTTCCCCGAAAACTCAAATTAGATGATTAGAAACTGGATAGGTTTATAAAATACTAAATAGGATGTAAAACAAAGACAAATAAGTGTTCGGGTCCGTATCGGTACATCTAGGATCAGTATGGGTCTGATACCAAGCGTGGTGATCTTTGTAATGCTCTTAGAACCAAGATGAATGATGTGATCAATGGTTGGTGGATCGGGTCCTCAGCAAGATGGTACTGTCTGTCAGATATGGTGCATCTGTAGGACTTATGCATGGAAATGCTCCCATGACATTTGATCCAGGTAAATAATGTGCCGCTGATGCAATAATGTGCTCGCAGTCGTCATCTATTCTGTATCATCATTGACGGGACTCCTATGGCTACGATCGTGGCTGGTATGATTTTGGAGCATGGAGTGTTGTCGAGCTGTGGCTGTCAGTGTATCATCAGTGTACCTCTGTCGTGTATTCGACTTTGAGAATAATGACCAACTTGCACCATGCATCTGTTAGTCATCATATCCATCATAAGAAGGTTGGGAATAAGTTCAACTAGTACTAGTGTTGATATCAAGCAGGCTTTGTCACATCTGAGAAAGATCATCAACTGCCATTTCTTTTCCCTTATCTTTGCGACCATGAACGTCTCGCATGGATCCTCATGCTCCACTATTTGAATCTTGTGTGGTATGAATAAAATACTACTCCTTGATCCATATCCCACCTCGACTTTGAGTAGTGAGAACAATTGACTGGCCATCACTGTGTTTGCCACCATCGGTCGATTCATTGTCGTTGATGTTGCTACCATCTCCACTGATTTTGTGAAGCACACACTGTTACATGCCATGTATAACAGTGCTGCATCCTGATGGTGTCTTGTCACTAGACTGAAACTACTGAAATCATTGCTTGTCAATCATGTCCTAGGGATGTTGAGATTGTGTTCCTTTCCCTTTCCCTAAGAACCAGATGTTTGACTCTTCTAGACCATTAGTAGGCTGAGAATGTAAACTGTAGCCACATCCTGAAATCGAGTGTACTGGGATGGCTGATATTTCATGCTGCAAGATCTTCTGATTAGAGAATTTTGTTTACCTTATGAATGTGGTTAAAAATTGTAAAAAAGAGATGAAATCTATTTTTATTATTATCCAAATATTCTTCTTATAAATTATTTATTTAAATGATTGGTAATTTTTAGTTTTGTTTCTGGCGAAGCCCATTCCTTCTATCCACATAATTTGATTTGGCTTATCTGATCTGATTAAGACTCTTTTGAAAGACCAATCAGGATCTGATTCCTGATTCTTACAACCTTGACACAAAAGATTGAAAATGTTTGTCCAAAGGTCCAGTGTTTTGAATCCCAATTTCTTTTAACAAGCAGATTGGTTATGTACACTGATATCAATGTAGATGTAGTTAGTATAAACATGTAAGGTAGGCATCATCATCATTATTAACAACAACAATCGCCACGACATTAAATGATCCAACATGATGTGTATGAGTATCGGAATTATGGCAGAGACATACAATAGGTTTTGCAATAGTCTAACTCTTTTATGCTGCAGTTAATTGTCTTCTCACTGATAACTCCTATGTATTTATTATTTGATATTTCATTGTGTCCACCATGATATTGATAACTTTTTACACAATATTCTACTGGCCATATTTTCTAGTTTAACAAGTTGTGTTTTTTTGCTTCATTATAGTCAGGAACATGGCAAGATGATATTTCAAAAGCTTCACTTGGTTCTGTTGAATACATTGCCTCTTTGTGTAAATCTATGGATGAATCTGAAAAGATAAAAGAAGCAGCAAGGACATCTGCCCATGGAAGTGATTTTGTGCAAGCTGCTCTTTCTATCAATAAGAAGGTAAGCAAGCTACGGAACTCTGTTGCCGTTTCTGGGATCATACTAATTAAGTAGCTGAAACTGATTGATAGTAGGTATGTTGACTCAAATGATCATCTTTTCCATTTATGAAAGTTGATATTGTATCTATTCCTGGATTATGACAATAAAATCAAAAGGTATGCCCTAAACAACTTAATGACTAATTATTGATTGATTTAATATACTTACTATTTTCTTGTAAATCTATTTCTAATTTTTATGTTTTTTATTAGTTTGCTCTTTTTGACTTTCTAATTGTGGAAATTACTTTCTTGATTTTGGGAAGGTAAGTTTCCTGATTTTGTTGAAATTAGTTTCCTGATTTTATGAAAATCAGTTTTCTAATTTTGAGAAGATTAGTCTCCTGATTGTGTAATTTAATTTCCCCATTTTGTGTAAATGTGTATTCTATAAACTGTGTTAGATTTTTAGAATCAAGTGAATGAAGAAGAATTTCTTTCTGTATGATATTGGGGTCTATTTGATAAAATACCAGAAGTTTTTCTTTGTATTTCAATTGTCCAAGAAAATCTTTCTTTCTTCCTCATGTCTAATTCAATTTCAATCGATCACTAGTTAACTTCTAAAAAAGTTCGTCTCTCTTTTAGACTCAATGGTTGAAAGTTGAAACTATCCAGTATTATCTTAACCTGTGCACATTTTAGAAAAAGTTAGATTAAGCCACTTAGTTGGACTAGAACTGAGTGAGTGAAGATTATCCGAAGTTTGCTACCTGGGGTGAAAAAGGTTGACATAGATTTGGAACTCAATACAATCAAAGATGTACAGAATATGCATGTTTCTGACTACAACAAAAAGGATTTGCGAGGCAGTGAAATGAACGTATTTTACAGTTAAAGATGTTAAGATGTTTCCCAGATCTATGAGATCAAGACCAAGATTCATTCCATAAAGCAAGGTACTTTATTTGTATTTGAGTACCATAATACTATGAAAGTATTGTGTGTTGAACTTGATTATTATAAAGAATAATTGAGAATTTGAGATGTAGTGAAGAATGAAGATGTTACTATTTTACTAATGATAACAGAAAGAAAAGAGATTTTAGAATTTTTGATTGGACTCAATGTGGAATATGATCAAGTACATATTCAAGTACTTGGGAAAGATGTTAAAGCATTTATTGCACCATAGTGGTAACTAGGATGGTCTTTGGGGCAATTATTCTAAGAAATTGAAACATCCTGAGGAAACATGTTGTAAATTACATAGAAAACCATAGTCCTAGAGAAGATAATTGAATCCGAATTCAATAGTGGTACATACAATGAGGTGGTCAAGCAAACTTCACATTGTTTGAGTTTTCTCATGGAATTTCGATTTCTAGAAACTTTTAGATTGAGGTACTAAATAAATAAAAGATTGAGAAGTTCCCATTTTCTCACTCCACTAGACAAGCCAGTGTCCCTTGTTCTCTAGCCCAATCAGGTAAGTATATTTATGCTCTAAATGCCTCTAAATGCCCAAGCGTGTGGATCTTGGATGATTGATTGAGGAATTGACCAACTTCTCATCATTTATATCCTATAATCCATATCCTGAAAAATAAAAAAAAATTAAAATAATTGATGCTAGTTTAGCCACTGTAGTAGTAGTAGCGGTGGAGGAGTATTGATTCAGTAGGGCCAGGGGTGATGAGTGCTGGTGGATGCCGGTGATAGGAGACAAATGACAGGGATCTGTGTGTGAGAGAGATGGGGCATGTTTTAGGGTTTTTCTTTAGGAAGGAAAACTTAAAAAAGAACAAGGCTTATCACCCCTGGCTTGGATCGGGGGATTAACCCCAATTTTTAGAGTTTACTTGGCAGCAAGCCTTAGTTTGGCTTCAACATATGCAACATCCTCATAAAGCTTCAATGTATTCTTATTGGCCATCATAGTCCACGTGGTGTTAATATTATCCCTGTCCAAGTTCCACACCTCCTTTTATTTCATTCTAAATTTAGAAGTCCTTACATTATTATTTTTGAAATTCCACCATTTAGTGCTGTTAAATTTCTCTATTTTCTTTTTCTTCAATTCTGTACAAATATGAAATACCATCAAACAATGCTTACTTGTTAAGCCTTCACTTGGAATATCTTTAGATACCTTTACACACAACTTTATCTAGTGTTCTATGAGGAAAAGGTTTATTTTGACTATAGTTGTGAGTTGTGACCACTATTTTAAGCAAGTAACCATATTTTCATCTCTGGTTGAATTAAGTATTGAGATAGTACCAAATAGCAAATTAAAAACTACCATCTTCATTCCTCTCTCCTTAACCAAAACCCCTATGGACACCTTTGAATTCACCATTTCTTTTTCCTACATGCCCATTCAATTTTCCTCTATTTAAAATTTTCAAGTAAAGGTGTTCCTTGAATGGTCTCCTTTAAATTTATCTAAAATTTTCTTTTGGTTTGATCATCTAATCCCTTTGGATGGAGCATAAGCATTTATGATATCTAGAATCTCTTTCATAGAATAAATTTTAAGACTATAATTTTATCCTTACATCTCTTCACCTTTATAACATTGTTGTTTAGTCTACAACAATACCTACAAACAACAAGATCCATATCTACAACAATACCTACACGGTTTATATGTTTGAATTTTTAAGTATATCTACAACAATCTCTTTAGATTTTTCCACTACCCACTTAGTCTTTTATAAAAATATAATACTAATTCTCCAGTATACTAAATGATGTTCACTGAGGTTCCCTAAATATGTTGGATAACATTACTGGGTTGTGAGTGCCAGAGTAGTTGTACATGGTTTTATGTCAAGTACCAATCGAAAAGGAGTATTTTGGATTCTGGTGATTACTTTATTTGTGTTACAGAACTTGTTAGTCCTAGAAGCCGAGCCCAGGGTCTCCTTTTTTACTTTCGTCATCATTTTCAAGGGGAATAAGTAGTTCTGTATAGATAGATGTATGTACTCAGTGTGTTGTTCTCCTTAAATGTTCAGACTTGTTTTTCCTTCGTTTTCTTCTATCAGCACCAGTTTGCCAAATTTTGAAAAGAAAATGTGATCTTTTTACAGTATAAGGTGCCATCTTACAAGTTTATCATGATGGCTTATGAAGTGTTTATTTGGAGGTTATTTTTGTGCAATGATGTTTGAACTTTGAAGGGAAACTCTCTCCAGGTAACACTCTTTCATTTTGAAGATGAACCACGACCTGGTGTTGTAGAAGTCATATCCACCTTAAAAGATAAAGCAAGGCTTCGTATAATGATGCTAACTGGTGATCATGAGTTGAGCGCAATGAGAATTGCTAAAATTGTGGGTATTGATGAAGTTTATTGCTGCTTGAAGCCCGAAGAAAAGCTCAATCGAGTTAAAACCACTTCTAGAGATAGAGGTAATTACAATTTTGGTTGTGTTTATTTTGCCGCATCAGTATAGCTTTTAATTTGTTTTTGTTTCTTTTTTAGTATATAGGCAAGTTTTGACAAATAGCATCGTCCAATGATATGATGCCTCGGGTTTTGTATATCTATTTTGTAAATTCTCAAAATATCTTTCCACTATGTTGTCTTCTAGATGATGGAGCACTCCTTGTAGCATAAATTTTGACTAAACTAGGTCTTTTTTTATAAAATTCATCTTAAGTTATTCATATAGATCAAGGTTTGTCATACCGAAGCGTACCGCTTGATATGGGCAGTACATATCGGTCTGACAGAGGATTGGTATGGGCGGTACATCGGTACACCTCAGTATATCATGTGTTGGTATGCTTGGTACAATTCGGTACGTACTATACCGACAACTGGTCGGTACACCGGTATAGACCGGTAATGCGAACCATGATATAGATTATACAAAATGTTATCTATTGTGTATTATGCTATGATATTGAAGGTTACTAAATTTGTTCTTGTGGCAAGCACATGGTGGAAAAAAATTTATGCTCTAGTTGTTGCGCAAGATACTGAAAGAGAAGAGTTCAAATCAAAGCTTGTTTGTAGTCAACACTCTAGGTTGATGTACCCATCGGTCACAATAGCAAGAGCCATGGAATCCCTAGGTTGGAATTAACACTTGGTTGATGGAGACAAGGATTGAAGTTTGGGCTTAAGGATTCCTGTAGGGTCATGGTTTTCATTTTGTATTGACTGACACGACCATTATCACAAATAAAGGAAGAAAAACAATAAAGCAAATATCATTGTTAAATCTTTTCTCTCCTACAGAAAAAGGAAAAAAGAAAGCTAACAGATTTACATGTAGTAGCACGGCCTCTACTTTGAATGTGTCAACAAGGGGCGGCCAAGTGTATACGAGGTGGAGAGAACAGAAAAATAGTGATCTGAGGGCCTAAACCCTTAAAAGTTCTGGTTGAGGTAGAGCAGAGATGAGGAGATGGAGTGCTGGAAAAGGTTGCATTCGGAAAACCTTAAATTGTCTAGGTTGAGGTTTCATGTAAAATTTTATGGGCTTGATGGTAGATAGCCTGCAACTGGTTTGGTTTTGAGTTGTTGAGACCTGGCTTATCTCAAAACCACATGAAAGAATAGACTGGTTCTGATTCACTAAGATACGTTCGAGACCTTGTAATTTGTGTATAACACAACATCAATTCAATAAGTTTTACTTCATGAGTGAAACATTGAGATGTAAATCCTTGTCTGATCTTTTGCTGCCACAAGCTTTACTAGGGGCAATATCTCTGGTAATACTTCGGTGCCATGTTCTTGTAGGATATCATAATAGTATATATTGCTTGTCAGCTGCTTAATCCAACCCTCCTACTTTATCTTTAGCTCTCTAGCTTAAAGATGCAACAATATGCATGCATAATTGAAGTTAGTACTCTACCTTGAAGTACTTTCCCAAAATTTATTGTAACCATCTTCTCTTTTGCTTTGAATTTTGTGTTACTGCCTTTTTTTAAAGAGATTTTCAGGCTTTAATATCGTGAAGCAACCAAAGGAGAGTTAAGAGCCCTGTTAAGGCTTGAACAAAAGGTAAGGGTTTGGATTTAAACTGTCGTAAGTTTAAAACCTTCATAGGTCATAAGTGTGGCTTTGCTGCTGATCAGTTTAAAGACAAAGTGATTTTAGATGTTAAACCAAAAACAATCTAGAAAATCTGCATATTTACCTTAACCTGAGTGACTGTTGGTTAAAGAGAACTAATAATTACACAAAATAGTCATGCCTGCAATACATCATGACCAAATTACTAAATTTTTTACCAGTAATTAAGTACTAGCACATTCATAACTTGAGCCACTAATCTGTTCCTCCAACTTGTTCACTTGAAACACTAGCCATATAATAGCATAATAATTGAATTGCAGTGCAATTTATGTTTCCATTTCATAAAGTAACCTGGACAAGATATTGAAGCAACTTCCCTTTGTGGCTCAATTAAGATTCTTGAGATGATCTGAAGATACTTGTCATATTTTAAGGTGCATGAAGCAATATATGGTATATAAAGATAGTGAGAAACATGATTTTAGGTTTCAGGTGATAGTTGAGTCATCATGAAAGGTGGATTCAATGAGGCATAGATTCGATTGTAAAAGCATCTTCAGCTCTGTTTATGCTTTGTCCAGCAGGTCAACATGATGTGTACTCACAGAGATTCAAGTTCTTGGAGGTGGATGTCATCTTAGGTTTTCCTGATCTTAAATGATATTTTCTCTAGATCATATGGATTTTGACTTTGATCCAAAAGGCCAAATGATTTATTTGGTTGGCTCTTAAGAACAAATACACACTTAAGGAAGTTCTTTTGAAGTAGATTCAAGATGCATATGACAATTTTGACATGTGATGGTTAGCTCCAATAACTATCTCCTGCAATGCCCTTTTGCTGCTTTAGTTTGGCACTCTATTTGTGATGATGATGCTCTCCCATGCTTCCCTGATGTTGAAACCGAGCTTTGCGACTCTTGGTGACTCTTTGGTTTTCCTCCCACATAGGACAGTTTTGGTGATGTTGATTAATTTGGAGAGAAAGGAATCATAGATTTTTTAAAGGGTTCCAAGATGACCCTAGCCAAATATCTAGAAGGGCACTTGTCTGGGTTGCCAGATTCTTGGGGTGCTTCCTCCCTTTAAATATGATTTTGTTGAATGAGTCAGATCATGGACATCTGTAGTCCCCTCCTTTTTTTCTGGTATCATTTTAGTTCTATTTTTTCATTTAGTTTATTTCATGTCCTTGATGAAGTAAGCACTCTCCTACTTAAGGAATTCTCTTCCTGTACATCCTATGTTTTTTCAGAGCTTTCCGTAAATACTAGGAGGATTTTTACCAACATGCTTCTCTTACATGTTTTCATTAGTAATAATTAGAATTATCCCTATGATTTTTGCATGCAGGTGGAGGTTTGATAATGGTAGGAGATGGTATTAATGATGCACCTGCCCTTGCTGCCGCTACTGTGGGTATTGTGCTAGCTCAACGTGCAAGTGCAACAGCAACAGCTGTAGCAGATGTGCTGTTACTTCAAGATAACATTACTGGAGTTCCATTTTGTATAGCTAAAGCTCGTCAAACGACTTCTTTGGTACTTTGTCTATGACATTCAGCATTTTCGAGTTGTTTTTCCTGGATTAGTTGATCATTGGACTAAAACCAATATTGCATACTTGCAGGTGAAGCAAAGTGTTGCACTTGCTTTATCTTGCATTGTTTTTGCTTCGCTTCCTTCAGTGTTTGGCTATCTTCCTCTTTGGCTGACGGTCTGTCTCTTGAACAAATGCTGCATTACTCACATTTTTTTTACATATTTCATAATTATGATTTAGGTTTATGTTCCTGGTGAATACATTTTTCTGATCCTCTTTTCTAAACATAGCCATCTCTTAAATCAAGATTTATGATAAAATTTATGTTTGGCACTTTGGCTGTTCCTTAACTATGGGTTTATTTCTTTCAATCTCAATGGTACTTCTTAGTTCATACTTCATAGTAACATATTGTGACATTTTCTGTCAGCCGTCTATCTGTTTTAGTTTACTCCCTTTTTAATGAAATTATACTTATTGATAGGCATGACAGAACCAGTCTCTTCTCTTTCTGGACTTTGTCATAATTTGCAGAAAATGTTGCACTATAATGTCTCACATACAAAAAGTATGTAACCTGACTTAGTATGTACTCGGATTCCTTGAATTTACTTCACAAGAAACCTAAACACAACAGGCTGTGAGCATGAGCGTTGTCTATGGTCTTTGTGTGCATCAGTAACTGTAAGCAAATGCTTCACTATATGCACCACCAAACTAATCTCTTTTATCCTATGTGAATTTTCATTGTAGTTGTATGTTTCTTGATAAGCAAGTAAAGGATGAAATTCTGACAAACAATATGTTGAATCTTTTCCAGTGGAGAACTTTGTTAAACCTACATTATTTTGTTTTGAAGAAATTGTTAGTGCTTTATATGTAGGTAAGAACCAAGGAATGCAGTCTTGATTACTGGATCCATTTTGATCCATGACCAGACTGATATGTGTCCGGTCCATTCTGGCATACTGTGTGCTTGTATGCTGTACACTGAAAAGGAGAGGGGGAGGGAGAGAGGGGAGGAAGAAGGAAGAGGAAGAAAATGAAGGAAGAAGCAGGAAGAAAAGAAGAAGAAGAGGAGGAATAGTAATGGAGTGGACGGATTCATGAACAATAGCAGGCAGAAATGGGTGAAGACCTCCTTGTGACTCCTCGCGAGGGGTTGCATCCCTAGCTGAAGACTGGTTAAAAGTAAAAACACACACACACACATAAAGAACTGGATTCAACCATCCGGATTGGGCTGGTTCATGTACTGATTATATATATATATACACACACACACACACACACACACACACACACACATAAAGAACCGGATTGGACCATCTGGTTTGGGCTGGTTCGTGTACTGATTGACCATTGGCCTGGTAAATACTGGCCAAACCATATTAAATCAGCTAGTATAGTAAAACATGGTAAGAACTATGTTATTGTTAACCATGCAATTCTTGGTAATCTTGTCTTACATGTTATTGTTTTATTATTTTGTGATATTTACATTTGTACCTTGTTAAAATGTATGAGACTTATTGTGGTATTCTGATGTGATCCAGGATCTTTAAGCCAAAAATAGTTCTTTCTCCATTTTAGTGATGTTCCTAAGAACTTTTTAGCATATATTTGTAACCAGTGCATATTTAATATACTTAAAAAGTAAAATAATATTTTTAGTTAGATTGGAGTCTAAAGGATGTGTCGATTTGCATTGTTATAGCTTATTGTGTGTGATAGTTGCTTACTTGCTTAGTCTAGGATAAGATTTGGTTCATCTTTTATATCTTGTTTTTTGTAGGACTCTTGAACCAATCATAACAAAAATATTGATCCCCCACATCATAAAATATCAAACATTTGAGGCAAAAATGTGAATTTTTCTATGTCCGTTGGCCTTTCACCTCTTTCCTATTTTCTCCACTTATCAACGTGTCCCATCCCACTTTCTTTCTAGCAAACACTCCCTCACTCCCTATAATTCTAACAGAGTAACAGACAACATTATCATACATATACTATATGAAGGTTTGTTTTACCGGTCTGTACCGGTGTATCGACTAGCTATTAGTATGATACGTACCGAGGTGTACCGATGTACTGTATGTCAATACACTAGGGCAGACCGACGATATGGTAAAATTGCCGAAAATAGCTTAATGGTACCATCTAGTATAGGGCGATCTACGTACTGGTCCCCTATCGAATCGGTATGTATCGCCCTTATCGGGTGGTATATCTCCATACGACGAACCCTGTATTATATGGCCTCAACATAATTATCGGATATACCATTATTTTATAAAAGCCACATAGTGAATCTCTAGTTGCTCTACAAACACACTTTTTAAATTGATAAAAATCATATGAAAATATTTCTCCTTTTTGTACTTTTTCCATTAATTGACTTAATAGTAAATAGCTTATGTTGTTGATCTTCAAGGCAGACAACCAAATTAACTTTTGGAAATATTCTTATACTACTGTTGCATAAATTAGCAGCATGTTAAATTTGCGAAATGGAAAAATTGCATGAATAATTTTTTGAGACCTGGGAGATGCTGACAATATAATCTTAAACTTTTTTTTACTAAAATGCCAATGAAATTCATCTAAACTTCAAGCTGTCAACATCATGTGAAACTTCTTTTTTATTCAATCCCATTGAAATTCATCTGAACTTCAACTCGACATACATAGAATCATGCCTGCTCGACATCAAATTTTGATGGCATTGGAATTTTATCGAGTGCCAGAGCTCTATTGGTTGGTCTATAATTTCAAGTTTTTGGGGACAAAGACTTGTTGTGATCTTGCTTTTAATTGGTTCATGACTTTTGAACTCCTCAAAAAGTTCAAAGGACTGTTTCATATCATTTTTCATCACTATTATTGGAAACTCTATTTATTGTGTGAAAGCCAGAATGAGCTTATACTGAGTTGAAATTTGAAGGGCTGATATTTCGCCATTTGATTGACGAAATGAAGAGTATCCGAATAGCGGACCAGCCACTAGAATGGTCTGTAAAGGGGTATATAGTATCTGGTTTGGATTCGCACAATAGGATTGTACTATGCTGAAATTTTCAGGGTGATATTGCCCATCCTCGGGGTGATCTTACGCAGTTAGGTGCTGAATTTGTATCTTTTTCCTTCACCAGGAATGTTCTTGGAAGTTGTGGTAAGAGGACTGGGAGAGGTTTGCTTTAGTTGTTTTTCTTTGATCTTCTCTCAATTTATGACGAATCCCTAGAATGTAGCCTCTAATTCATCAATTGTGGACTTTTTTCTCAAAAAAGTAAAAGAATGAATGAATTTGTGTAGTCTTCTATATCCTTGACCAGTCTAGCATATTACAGAAGCTTTGTCGGTGGTTCCGATTGTTGATAGCAGGCATTGGTTCAGTTGAGTCACCACTTGTGAGTTGCATAATGCCTATTGGCGAGGCATCTTGTAAATTTAGTAGCTGATACGATAAGTTGCTATATTTAGTGATCTTGGTAGCCATATTGGCTTTGACGAACATACTATTGAAGATCCAAAGCTGATCGAGGTGGATTTATAGTTTAGTTGTCGATAGGCTGTAATGTTGTCACTCATTGGTATCTATTTCCGTCATATGGATGGTCGAGATAGGAGCTACAGTGAGCTATCCACAACCGTCACAGAGGTTGTTTTAGGTCTGACATTATCATCAAGGAGGATCATGAGGTGTTAGAACTGAAATATATATCTTCTCCTTGACGTAGCACGTCAGGATATAAATGCTCTCAAATTTATAAGTATTGTTGTTCTTCCCAGAGCTTGTGACGGACAGTTAGGATAGAACCTTTCATATGCTTTGAGAAGATTACTAGTACGATCCTTTGAACTTTGGATCTTCAATGATATACCAGTGGACAAGTTTAATCATTGTTGTAGTATTGGCATCTGATTTATCTTTGATGTTAGCTGACCGCTCTGGATGGGGTTTCCAGCTGATAATTGCTATATGGATCATTTTCATACCTACAGGATTACAGTCATTGATATTGGGGCAACCATGTAGGAGAACTAACTGAATAATGGGGCAATCATGTAGCAGAACTAAGTTGATGTATCAGTGGATATGTTTTTAAGAAGTGTCATGTTAGTCAACTTAGAGAACCATTTAGCAGAACTGACTGACTTTTGGTTGTTGTAATCATCCCAAGTAAGCCTTCCTATTTCTTGCAGGTACTTCTTCATGAAGGTGGGACGCTCCTTGTCTGTCTTAACTCGGTTCGTGCCCTCAACAACCCAACATGGTCCTTGAAAGAGGATCTTCGGCAAGCACTGTATCAACTAAGAAAGGTTTTAGTCGATCTTACAAAATGGAGGCCGTCCTGGAACAGTACTATTCAACCATCGGCCGTGTAAAATCTGTAGAATGAGTGTCTCTAGAATTAAATTGGAGAGCAAGTTTTCATAGTTTTTGGCATATAATCTGTCATCCTTACGGTGTCCACCATATTGTGGAACTCGTTGGCATCCTTGAATGTAATAGCTTAAAAGCCCTGTGCCTTGTCATCTCCAACAACGACAAGCTTCGCATCTGTGAATTGACTTTTTACTGCCCAATTCTTATTGAACTAGACGTGTGTTACAAATAGGACGACTGTAACTTGTCTTGCAGTCTTTGTTGAGGATCGACTCGTGTTAAAAGACTGAAGGGCAAATAAAACTGGTGAATTCTCTGTAGAAGCTCACTCTTTTTGCGCTTTTATAAAGAAAGGACAAAAGTCTTTTCTTTTCTATTTCAATCTCATCGAATTGAATCAATGTATTACATTGCATCAGTTCAATTTAATTGAACATTTATTAAATTGAAAGATATGTTCTTCATTAAATGATATGATATGATTTCTTAGGCATCAGATACATCAAATGCGGAAATAATTGTTAGAAAACTCTCACTTTTGCATGGTATCAATTCTCGAACTAATTGTTAGAACTAATTCTTAGGCATCTTGTGGTTTTTTGAGGGGTGAATTTTCGAAAATGCCTCCATCTCTTAGTTTTTCTCGAGAAGCACCTTTCATTTTCAAAAATACATCACCTCTTTTTTTACTAATACGTAAAATATATATCCATAGCCATCTACTTTTTTTTTTAACCTTTTTTTTTCGTTTTTCTTGTGAATCGATCGGCAGGTGAATCGGTCTAATTATAATATTTTCAGTAATACTAGACACTAAAACATAGTAAAAAAAAAAAGCTATATTATAGTAAGTTTTCTAGAATTACTGAAAACAAAAATATTATATTACAATATTTTGTATTGCATTATTTTCTATTATTATTGAAAAATACTATAATGTAGTGTAAAAACATTGTAAACATAATATTTTTATATAATTTATACAAAAAGAATATTATGTTATAATATTTTTATACTATACGTTATAGTATTTTTTGGGTATTGTTGAAAACATCATAACACACCATCTAAAAACACTAAAAAACTAGAAAAAGAGAGGAAATAAATATTACAAATATTACACAAAAGAAAGATGTGTTATTTGAGAATTCTAGAAACGATATATATGAATCTCGGGAAAAATCTAAATTTTTTTTTTTTGAAACTTAGACTCAATCTCGAGGAAGAATTCTATTTAAAAACTTTTTAATATTCTGAACCCTCCTCTATAAATGGATGTAAATATTTTTTTTTCTTCTCTTCTCTTCTCTTGGAGTAACGTCGAAATAGCATCGAATCGTAGAGTAGAGTGACAACAAACGACATCGAGGGAGCATCGAGCGATGAGTAGCACTAAGTTCCGACGGTGCGACAATGATTCCGACGTAAGGAGTTATGAAAAAAAAAAAAAAAGGATAAGATTGATAATTAAGGAACTATAAATAATATATTTATATTATATATTTTTTTAAAGATTACCCACAGCAAAGGTTTCCAGTAAACATGGAACGTTGTCCAGCTTCTTGAGAGGTGTACGAAATTGTCTTCGACTAACTACAGAAAATAATAAATTATCATTTAATTATTATAGAAAAAGAAACTTGTTTCCCAAGACTGCTGGAAATTTCAACCGCGGAAAACTACCGATATGAGTTTGGTTTGTTGGAGAGGCGCTGCAGCAGCGCGATGAGTTTTTTGGCCGGGCGTTTGGCCGCCACCGAGGGGGCTTATTTCCTCCACGAGTCGAAGAACGCCGTCGGGCGCCTCGCCCAGAAGCTTCCGCCGCCGCCGCCCTCAGCTTCCGCCGATGGCGTTAAGGCCTTGACGGATGACGCCGTCGGGACCGCCGACGTTCTCCCGGAGATCCTCCGTCACTCCCTCCCCATCAAGGGAGCGGCGGTACCAGAACCATCCTCCCTCTCGATCTCCTCCAGATGGCTCGTCCATAGCTCGTCCTCCTCTTCCGCCCCTGTTCTATCGGATTCTCACAATCCCCTCCGGTCCTACATTTCTTTGCCGCAGGCCACCTTCGGACCTAAAAGGTATGCTCTCTCCTCTTTTAGAACAATTGCACTTCTTGATTCTATTTACATCTGTGCTTAATTTTGTAGAGTCGACATTGCATACTTTTTTAGGTTTTCTTGGATAATTTTGTCAATTAATTGGTGATCGACCATCCCATGTTTACGATTTACATCTGCGCCACATCTTGTTAACCTCGAGATTGGCCTTACGGTTAGAGCACCCGAACATCATATCATGAAATATTACCACTTGTTTGTGCCATGTCTCAAAGTTATTTCTGCCACAAGGTGATACGACCGGAAGTGGTTCTGTTCTAGTTTTATATTATAGCTGTTAGCTGAGATGATAGCTTTGTGAACGCAGGGTTTAGCTCATGTCTGCTGTTGATTATTGTTAATACAGATGGCAAGTGCCACTTGAGCAACCAAACATTTCAGCATCTACCGCAAACGAGTTGAGGCATGATAGATATTCACCCGCTGACTCAGAGAAGATAAAGGCTGCATTAGTGGGTTACTCACAGAGTAATTTCCTCATCCCTTTCACATATGACATTCTAGGAGATACTAATTTTACTGTGTTTTTTTTTTTAGATTTATAATATTGAGAAAAATTGTAAAATCATTTGATGAAGATTTCTGCTTTTATTTATAGAACTAATGGAATATGCTTGATTCAGTAATGACATTGATCTAGTTTGGTTAGGTTGAGTCGAGTTCATATTCCATTAGTTTTATGTTCTTGAGTCAGAGATAGCCATGGCCAAATGTGTTTTTCAATTTCCTGAGTATTTTTCGTTTTGGTTATGAGCGTATATTAAGAAGGATATTCTGATAATATTATACTTTATTCTTGTTAACTTGGTCTACCTAGACATCCATATGCGCAAAAGGGTATCTATAGGCCGTGGTTCAGGACGGATTCTCTATATGATAATAAGATTTTATTAAATGCACTAAGAGAGAGAGAGAGAGAGAGAGAGGGAGAGAGAGAGTTAAATTAGGGCAAGGAAGCTTTTGAGAGTCTGTCAATTCCCAAGACTTAAAAACAATTTAAAGAGAAGAACAACAAAGAAAGGGGAAGGTACAACATTTTTTATAGTGGTTCTGTCCACGACCTATGTCCACTAAATCTCAATATTGGCAACCAAAGATCGGCTACCCTTTCGAGCTTTCTCCTTTTCATGAATTGGGAATGAACGTTTACAATTCAAATTTGTCTCATGACTTCTTAACAAAGTTTTGCACTCTCTTATCTCTTTTTCTCCTGTAAGAACAATCTCACAAGATTCAATGAGAGACGAAGAGCTAGTTAAATCAATCAAAAGATTAAAAACCTTGAAGAACTTAAGAATTTGTTAGAAAGAAGGCTTTTAAACACAAATTTACTGGCTTCTCTTTTAAACCACTACCACAAATCACCTAGCTGGTGGGGTATTTATTGGAAATTCCGTGCATCTTAAATAACCTCAAAGAACCCATCAACAATTAGATCTGTTGATTGTTAGAGTGTCGATGGCTATCTGGAGGTGCCATCACTAAAAGGGCATGTCACAGAGCTGGTTGTAATTGCCTTAGTAGTGTGGAACCTTAGTGAAACCTGCTCGCAAAAGGTTAGCTAAGTTGCAACCTCTTGCAGGGCTAGCAGACTTGCAAGATATAAAACAATTAGTGGTTAAGCAATTATCAGGCTACTGTTGCTTTGCAAAGGCATTTCGAATCAGATTGAACAAGCAATGAAGCACTTACGAACTTTGTTGGCACAAAAGAGTCACACACAAGTTTCAAATGACAGCACACAAGGGGTCGTGGGGAGTTGGACAAGGCCCAACAGTCAACTAGCATTCAAAGCTCTACAACTATGTACCGACTAAGATGTTTGGCCACCTTAATATTACCCCGGGAACACATCCCCCTAGGTGCCACCCGTTGGGGGTTCCAAGGGGCTCAAATAGCTGATGTCTCGTTGCCATGTGCTCTCAAGGGAAATCCTTCCATGATCCTTCCATGGCATGGGGTCTTTGCTGTTGTTGTTGCTCAGTTTTCACCTCGTGCAACTATCAATAGATAGAACAGCTCATGTACTATTTATAAAGCTGTGGGGCCCATACTACAGGCAAAATAAGACTGACAGGCTATCACAGACTTCACTAGTTACAACAATACAAGGAAAATGACAGATAAATTGATTAACTGCTTGCATGATGAAGTTGTGGTTCTTGTGCTTATTTTGGTTCACATAAAGCTATGTGAAGCTTGCACGCTTGTTTTCATGCTATTTGAAGCTTATTGAGGTTCAGATTGTGGCTCTCTCCCGAGCAGCTGTCAACTTGTCATGCTACAAGCTTGCATTCCATAGTCGTAAGCTTGTATTCTTATTTAATTGAGGCTAGATCTATACATTTCTAGCATAGGTCTACTTGAATCTAGGTCAAACTTGCATGAATTCAGCCTGATCAGTGTGGAATATTAAATCAGATATTTGCACTTATTGTATCTACTTGAATTTGGACTGGATATATATGAATGCTCAGATCTTGCATCCTTTGGTCCCTGACTTGCATTTCTCATACAGTTGAAGCAGTAGTAAGCTTAATTGACATAGTGGCTGGTAACAGAAGTAAATTTAATGACCAATTTTCCATGACTATTGCTAGTTTGATTCAGTTACAGCATAGTCTAACAATATCAATATCAAATGTCATGGGAGCAGTATCATTTGTGGGTTTGTCAAGATCAAGGTTTGCCGTACCGGACTGTACCGCCCGGTACGGGCGGTACGTACCGGTCCGACAGGCCAGCGGTACGCGGACCGCCCCGTACCGTACCGACACTGTAGCAGTGTACAGTGCTCGGTACACATGAGTGTACCGCTCGGTACACCTGGGTGTACCGAGCGGTATACCGTACCGTACCGGTACCGAGCCTGGGTCGAAACGCCGGTACGGTACGGTACGGCGAACCTTGGTCAAGATTATAATATTGTTCTCCATTCATGCGAGATTGTGGACCTAGACCCACCTATGCGAGATTGTGAACCTAGACCCACCTACTAGGTAACACAACATTTGTCTTAGTGGTAGCGGACACTTCACTAAAATAGGGTATGACTTGTATACACGTTTTGACGTATATTTGTGATGATACATAATACATGTACAATGTCATATGCAAGCTTCATTTATTTTTAAATGTTTATTACATATATATTTCTTACATCATATTTCTTACATAATAGTTCTTAAAAATATATTTTGATTTATCAGCAAACCAAAAATAAAAAATAGGATTAGTAGGGTTTTAAGGTTCCGAAATTGGTATTTGTTATTCTGGATGATACTGGACCATACCTGACACTCACCAAATTCTGATACAATTATCGTTTCTGTTAGATTGATGTCCGGTATCAGTACCAAATCAAGATTATAAACCTTACCATGAACTTGTGGAGTAACTACTAACGATCTAAACTTAATGATGTCCACCGTAACAGACAAATTAGGATAGTGTTAAGAATAACATTTATATGAGGCATGCTTATGAGTTTGGTAAACAGAAAGTAATTTGACATTCAATTTTTTTTCGTTTGAGTAGACAACGTAACATACTATCACAGTATCACTCTTGTCTTTAGGTTTTTAGTACTTTCCTATTTGCAGTGGTACAAATTTGTTCTAAATTTATTCTTTTGCAAATATTGCATATGAAAATTTACCAGTTTGATGTGTATCCTATGTAGTTGGAAAAGCATTTGCTGTTGCTACATCAATAGTTTTTGGTGGTGCTACGATTCTACTGGCTTATGCAGCTAATAGTCTACAGTTGCACAGTGTAAGTTATCATGCATGGTTGCATTAACTGAAATGCCCTCTTAGCATTTGTTTTCTTGTGTACAAACATTTTTGATTAAGGGCCATGTACTTGGCAAGCATGATATATCTTCCATCATTAAGATTCTTATTTTGAAAAAAGGATGTTGGTTGTCTTATTTCATATATTCGATAGTATACTATATGAGAAGTAATTTTAGTATTCTAATTTGTTAGGATCCAAAGCCCTTTAACATAATTGATATTATAATTCTCTTTTTGGATGGTAGACCACATACTAGCTCATAGATTTGATTAAGAAAATGAAACAAAGGACGAGCTTTGAAGCAAGAATGAAAAATAGAAAGGAGAAAAAGAGAAGTGAACATATAAAGTAGATATAAATAGCTCATTATCTCATTTTTTTTCTAAATACACCAACATAAGGAGATGGACACATCAAAATTGAATTTTCTATAGTTTTAAATAATTTTCATGCCACTAATAATTTAGCATGTAATATTTAGCTTTTATGGAACGTACATCCAGATAAATTTTGTAATATCCTGATTTGGATTGAGTGTGGGCTAAATTTTAATTCTTATACGAGTTATACCCAATGCTCATTTTATGAGTAGTCCATTTGGGGTGAATAGCTTATATGGTATGATGCTTGAGTTGTAACAAATATGATGTCAAACTGACAGTCACTCTTGTGATGAAAATATGCTCAGGTCAATCTAGAGTTCTACTAGACCTATCCCAAGCTTGAACTTACCACGATTGGACCATCTTGAAGATATAGGACCTTATTGAAAATGTTGATTTATGATAACTTGATTTGCATCTTTAATTCAAGTGACCTAAGGACACCAAATCAATATTCAAGTTAAAACTTAGCCAAGATTCAAATCAAGACCTAGATGATTCCCTTTGAACTCTCTTGCATAAGGAGATTCTTGGTCCTAGTTGGATTAGGAATATTATTGCATTTTCATCACATCTTCAAAAGCAGTTCTCGAGGACCTAAACTTTTAATTAGACTTAAATTAGTGTCCAAAAGCCCTAACATGAGTGTAGTATAGGTTATAAATTATAATAACTATTTTCCTAATCAGAGTCATATTCTAAGAGCTATGGAGTCCTATAATGTGGGGATTTTTGTTAATGTGTAAAACTTTCCATCACTCATCTTTTATGATTGTTAGTCCTATTAAGTCCTACTTTGTTTAAAAATAAGAGGGGGTAGGATCTAACATAAAGGCCTTGTATCCTCAAAGGCATCATATCCTATCAATTGTTAGCAATGTTACTTCCTTACTAGTTATCTCCAACTCTCTTCCTTTTGTCTCCTCCTACACCTTATCTTCCTCCTTTCTTTTTTCATCTTTTCTCTTGAAACACAGAGGATGCCTTCTATCGAAGAAAGAAGACCATCGGTAAATGAGTAAATATTTTATCAATTTGATATCAGAGATAGTATTTGAAATCAGATACAGATTAGGTATTGTAATCAATTCAAAGACTTGGTTAAAATTTCTAGGTTCCAACTACTATTCGAATATATTCCACAGACCTGATGAAGTCTAATCAAGCAGGGACTTTTTAATCAACAGTTAATCAAGTTGGAGTCATATTCACTTTATTTTAGCCCAATCCAGTGGTTTTTCACCTCTCAAGTTGCTCTTACAAGCAATAAACGTCAGGGTTCTACAGAAGTTATTGAAATATCCTGAATAGTCTCACATTGGAAGTAAGTAAGATTAAGATTAGCTTATAAGGATTTGATGAATGTATTACTATCAATTTCAACTTAAACATTTTGATCGGTGATTTGGGCCACATAAAGTTGATAGGTTAGTTAACCCATCAGGCCCCGGGTCATGACAATTATACCTTTTATATTTGACTTCATCTTTCTTTTGAGTTATTCTAAATATGTAAAAATGATCTTCCAAAGTCATTGCCGTTAATCTCTGCCATATGCCACTACAATGATGACTGAGATGTTTGTTAATACGCCATGCTTTTGTGTTTGTATATCCATCAACGTATCTGGTGAGCTCTCTCATTCATCTCAGTTTTGATAAACTTAGTGGGTTTAATCTTAAGACACTGCACAACATGATGCTTCTAATGTCATCATCTTTCTTGATCATGTTAAACCAAGTTACTTTGATTGTCTATCAAAATTGATAGTTATCCATTACGAATGGCCTTAACAACTTTATGATGTTTTTCTTTAAGATTGATGACATAAAGACTAAAGGAAGAGATCTAATCCAGCCAGGAGCTGATATGGTGAAGGAGCAGATGGGTCCATTTCGCATTTGGGTAAGTGAGTTGGTTAATTTTGTTTTCCAAAAATTATTTTGTGTCCTTTATATCATAAGTATTCGAACCAAACCAGTAATGTTATGTCCAAGCTTCAGTCTTTAGGTCAGTGCTCAGAATAATGTGTACCAATCAGACCAGGTTAATAAAATATAAAAAAAGCATCCCCAGAGGACGAGCCTCCCTCTAATGTGGAGGGTGTACCCCTGACCGGTGGGATTTAATAAAATATATTGAAGATAAATAATATTTTTAATTTTCTCTTCTCTTCTCTTTTTTTTGGCTGTCTTCTTGTTTTCTCTTTTTCTGTCATCTTCCCTTCCCTCCTTTTCCTTCCTTTAAGCTGCTTCTCATTTTCTTGCCTAATTATTTCTTCTTTCTCCTTTTTCTTCTACTTATCCTCCTCTTATACTTCCATTATTCTCCACTTTTATCTTTCGCTTTTGCTCCTGTCTTGGATGCCTCCCTCCTCTCTTTCCTTTTTCCATTCCCCCTCTTCCTCTTCTCTCATCGAGATGACTGCATTGCATAGGTTATGTGGTCTCTGTGAGTGTTATCGTTAATATGAAATACATGGAGCGAACTATATATATGCAATCCTTAAAACTAAAAGGTATGAGAATCCCCTTATATATCAATATATGGTTTACGTTCTCTCTAAATTATTGCCTATGCCATTATTATCATTTTAGTATAAACATGATCCACACGAGTGCTACTTGGTTTAATCTTTACCAAATTCTTGTATCTAAACTCACTTAAATTATTTTGTAGATAAATCATTTCAAAAATAACATTTTATTTGCCTTCCAAAAAAATAAACTTGATAACTTACTTTTTTATATTTAAATAAATGTTAAATATTTTGACATAAACTTTTATACTGCTACTTATCCTATATGCATTAGGTGGTACACTTACAACTTTGAGAGCATCGACAAAAATCAAAATCTCAGTTATGCACTGTCATGATTTTGAATTTTAGCTACTAATCAACTTTCCTGCAAATTACAGGCGGAGAAAATGTCGAGAAAATGGCATCGTGAAGTTGACGGTGAAGCTAAAGAGAAGACCATCTTCAAAGAGCTCGCTAGAACTTTGGGGTCTAGAACGTCTAATTGATGCATTTGGATCATTGTCTTGGGCGTTGTACTCTCGGACTCCGTATGGACCGTAACATGTAACCACCTGTGATATAATGTCACCCATGATGTAATCTATATACAATATTTTATGTCGCTGCTTGTGATTAGGACAAGTCAACCGACAGTTCATGCAAAGTTGCATTCGGTTGCATGCTATAGTTCACAAGGCCTTTTGTTCTGCTTTTTCTGGTTGATGCAACATTTACCCCATCTGTCTGTGTGGTTTCGTACCTTTTCCGAGAGGAATACGAAATAAGAAACTCACGGGGCGCATTGATGAACCGTTGTTCCATCTGAAAATTTATGTATTGGAACGATCGATAAAAAAAAATGTAATCCACTAAAACATGTATTTTTTTAATAAGACAAAAAGTGTTTTCAGGTTGCTTTTTTTTTTAATAATAAAAAAAAACTCATCCAATTGAATTAACATATTGAATTGGACCGATTTAACCTAACTCAGTAAATTATACGCGATCCAAAAAGAATGATAACTAACAAAATTATTAATATTAATATTAATTCATTTATAATAATAATAACAATAATTTTTAATCTTAAAATAATCTTCATCTTTCTTTTTATCTTTTTCTAATCGGTTAGGCTATTAGTTTCCGGTCGCTCGAACGGACACGCCGACGACGTAGCAATTCCCCCAATGGCAATTTGCGTACGACTTGGTATACTGATAGTGTCGTGGCAGGACTGGCGATGCGAGCCAGGTGTTTCGCTTTTCCAGTTTTTGACGAGTACTGCTCCACTCATATTCCACTCGCAAATTTCACTTTTTTTAGTGCAAGTGTCATCGGCATGACATATTATTCAGTGGCCGATTTAAAGCGATGTTTACCCGCATCGTAGCAATGTTTTCCTTCCGCTGCGAATTTACCTGCTCTCTAATAGGATCAGAGGCAATGGGACCCACATGACACAGGAAGAGTATCGCGTCCGTCACGATCGGGTACCGGACGTTGTCCCCACGCACAGAGGAGGAGCATTATTGTTGTTCTTGCAGATCGGGGTACATCTCGTTTCCGTCGTATAAAGGCAGGCTTCTTCCGATCCGGTGATAGCACTGGCCGTAGTGGACGCGATGGCGATGGCGATGGCGATCCCGATCCCGCATCGGCAGCTGTTCATCGACGGCGAGTGGAGTGAGCCCCTCCGAGGCAAGCGTTTGCCAATAATCAACCCCGCCACCGAGGAGTCTATCGGTAGATGTTCCCTTTTCTTTGTATTACCGTTCCGTTTGGGTTCGCTTCTTGGTTATTCTTTGTCTGTCTTAGTTCATGCTACGATTACTTCGACCGCTTTGATATTGATCGGCGTTAGGAAAAGGGTTTTATTGTTGTTTGTTTTTGTTAAGGGGATATTCCGGCAGCCACCGTGGAGGATGTGGAACTGGCGGTTGCGGCCGCCCGGAGGGCGCTCACCCGGAATAAGGGTACGGACTGGGCCCGTGCCCCAGGCGCCGTACGTGCCAAGTACCTCCGAGCCATCGCTGCCAAGGTATCCTCGCCTTCGTATCTGTTAATTGTTGCTGGTCATTTTGTCTTCCTTCCTTTGACTCTTATTTTGGGCTAATTCGGTAGTTTGATGTCAGGACTAGTTTTAAGTTTTTGGATGAATCGCTGATTATTATCCTTTTCTCTAGGGCAAGATACTTGTATTGGTCTCTAGATCTGCTTGATCCCATCCTCTTTTTCTGTGGGTTCTTACCCTAGGTTAGAACATGGAAGTCGAATGCATCTTATAGGACCTTTACGATCCCTTTTTCATGAATCAGTGGGTATCCATCAGTGAACCTCCTCAAAGCATTTTCTGCATTCCACTTGGTTGCATGCCTTATTCTGTCATTACGATGAAAGATTGGTGCTAACTCCATTCATCACTTGAATCTTCTGTTTTCTACATTTCACTCTCAGAGAGATTTAGCAATCCATTTGAAAGGAGTTTCTACTCTGGTACCAGAAGGGGGGAAGAGATGGAGAATAATAGGGGAGCGGAGGAGAAGAGGAAGAAGAGGAGAGGAGTATCATTGGTGGGCTGGAGGTTGTGGGCGGCAGACGGCATGACCTCTTCATACGAGAGAGAGGCTCAGGGCAGTATTTGGGGGTTGGCACAGGGTTTTAAGGGTTTTCTTTAACTTCAAATATAAAAGAAGAACTACAGTTATATCGAGTGGTAAGTCCTATTACCACATGCTGAACTTGATATATTGGGCCATCCTTGTAGATATATACTATGAGTGAAGTCGGGTACGATCTGCAGGAGAATAAGTGCTGGTGTATCTAACATACTATAATCACTTTATCTTGGACTGCTTGGCTTGAAATTTGTTGTATAAGTTGGATCTTGTTTCATATTTTTGTTGAACAAGGAGTGCTAGTAAGACTAGTCATCATATCATGTGAGAAACAGTGCCTGATGATCCATAAGAGGCTTCTTGTGAGACTAATATCAACTATTGAGTTTTGATAGAGAAACTACATAATAAATCACAAGGTTCGTAATATCGTACCGTACTGGTATTTCGACCTGGGCTCGGTACCGATACGGTACGGTATACAGAGTACTGTAGCACTGCTACAGTGCATCGGACCGGTAACAGACGATCCACGTGCCGACAATCTGTCGGACCGGTACGTACCGCCCGTACCGGGCGGTACAGTTCGATACGGCAGACCATGATAAATCATGATCTTCCATCCTATCAGTTTTCTGTTTGTTCTTTACCGTAAATCACATGTATTTTATTGATCTCCTTTTTTTTTTGTGTGGACCAGGGCAAGTTATGGTTGCTTATCCATCGAATAATGCTTCTTTACCATTTTTTCATGGATTAGCTGGTCCACATGGACTCTTGTCCATTATAAAAAGAAATTAGGTCCATATAGAAGACAATAGTGCCATAATGAGGAGAAAACAGATCAGTATACAAAGAGAGAATAGGTTCAATTATAAAGATAATATAAGTCTTCTTGTTTTACTATTTTCATGATATGATTTGTTTTATTGAAACAATTTAAATAGCAGATAACAGACTTTTTAATTGATAAATATGAAAAGTTCATGTTGTAGGGTTGCCTTATTTTATATTTTATATTTAAAATTTCTAACTGTTTTAATCTAATGAAACTCAGATAATCGAGAAGAAATCTGAGCTGGCTTTATTGGAATCACTTGATTGTGGGAAGCCTCTGGATGAAGCGGCTTGGGACATGGTACATATGTTGGTATTCGGAATGTTGTTTATTTTCAATGATCCTTACATTTACTTCTTTCTGTTGTTTTCCAGGATGATGTTGCTGGTTGTTTTGAGTTTTATGCCGATCTTGCAGAAGCCTTAGATGCGAAACAAAGAGCTCCACTCTCTCTTCCTATGCAAACATTTAAGTGCTACATTCTGAGAGAACCTATTGGAGTTGTTGGGCTGATTACTCCTTGGTATCTTTCAAAACTTGCTAATACTTTCTGCACCTTTGAATGCTTTTAAACCTTTACAAGATTTGTGGGTGATTTGTTCTTTTAACTGCGGTCAGTTTGCAACACAGACAGTGATTGCAAAAGGCGCTCGGGCGAGGCGAGGCGAGGCCCGAGCGCCTCGCTAATGTCCTAGGCGGCGCGCTTCAAACAGGCGCCGCCTGGGTGCTCGCCCGAGCCCAGGCGCTGGGCGCTTCGGGCGAGCGCCTGGGTAAACTAAGGCGACCGAACCAGAATTTTAGGTCTGGTTCGGTCCTGGTTCGGTTGTTATTTGGTTCAATCGAACCAACTAAACCGATATAACCCCAACCCTAACCCTAACCCTAACCCAACACTAACCTGCTGCCGCTGCCGCTCTCGATCGCGATCTCGTCGCTCGCTGCCGCTGCTCCCGCTGACGCTGCTCCCCGCTGTCGTTGCTCGCGCCTCCCGCGAGCCCTCTCGCTGCTCGCGTCTCCTGCGAGCCCTCTCGCTGCTCGCGTCTCCTGCGAGCCTTCCCGCTGCTCGCGCCTCCCTCGAGCCCTCCCGCGAGCCTTCCCTCTGCTCGCGCCTCCCGCGAGCCCTCCCAGCTGCCGCGAGCCCTCCCGCTACTCGCCCCTCCCGCTCCCTTTCCTTTTCCCCCCGCCGCTCGCCGCTGCCGACGCTGCTTCCTTTCTCCGTCAAGCTCAGACTGCTCAGTATACTCTTAAATCTTAATATTAAGTTTATTTGAATTTTGAAATGATTAATTTTCATTAATAGATTAATAATATATTATTTTGATTTTAATGTTATTAATTTTGTGATTTTGTATCTTAGATTTTTTTAATTTAATAGCATATTTTTATTTAAAATTTTAAATAATTATATATATTAATTATATTATATATTTTTATATTTTAGCGCCTCGCTTCGCTCGGGCGAGCGCCTAGCGCCTCGGGCGTTTTTGGACCTTGGCGCCTTTTGGCGCCTAGCGCTTTTTAAATCACTGAACACAGAAGAATTTAAGAGCGCTATATCGTGAGATTATAATATTTGTCCTATTTGTTGAAGCTGGAGTCTTTGAGTATTCATATTAACTTCATATAAGTTTAAGCAGCATGCAGATGCCATATTGTAGGTTGGATTTGATAGTCTCCTTAATGCTGAGTGCATATCTATGACCATTGTAATGCTAGTTTGACATTTGTCTCTTGCATAAAAAAGTGCTAGGTTGATTGTTTAATTTGTAATCTCAGACCTTCACCTATTGTGAAGGGACACTAAAAAAACTCAAGTACTATACCAGTCCTATTTTTTAAGTCATGATATTCTTATGTGAATTGTAAATGGTTTGAACTGCAAGTGCTACTTCACAGTATCTGGCATCATCTTTCAGAAACATCACAAGACTTTGGAGCAGTGATTGCAAAAGGCGCTCGGGCGCTCGCCTAGGCGCTCGGGCGAGGCGAGGCGAGGCCCGAGCGCCTCGCTAATGTCCCAGGCGGCGCGCTTCAATCAGGCGCCGCCTAGGCGCTCGCCCGAGCCCAGGCGCTGGGCGCTTCGGGCGAGCGCCTGGGTAAACCGAACCAGAATTTTAGGTCTGGTTCGGTCCTGGTTCGATTGTTAGTTGGTTCAATCGAACCAACTAAACCGATATAACCCCAACCCTAACCTGCTGCCGATCCCGATCGCGATCTCGTCGCTCGCTGTCGCTGCTCCTGCTACCGCTGCTCGCCGCTGTCGCTGCTCGCGCCTCCCGCGAGCCTTCCCGCTGCTCGTGCCTCCCGCGAGCCCTCTCGCTGCTCGCGCCTCCTGCGAGCCCTCCTGCTGCTCGCGCCTCCCGCGAGCCCTCCCGCTGCTCGCGCCTCCCTCGAGGCCTCCCGCTGCTCGCGCCTTCCGCTCCCTTTCCCTTTCCCGCTGCCGCTGCCGCCGCTCGCCGCTGCTGCTGCCGCTGCCGCCGCTCACCACTGCCGCTGCCGCCACTGCTGTCGTCACTCGCCGCCGCTCGCCGCTGCTGCCGCCGCTCGCCGCTGCTTCCTCGTTTCTCCGTCAGCAGATTTATACTATTAATGTGATTATATTTATTAATTATATTATATATTTTTATATTTTTATTTAAAATTTTAAATAATTATATTTATTAATTATATTTTATATTTTTATATTTTAGCGCCTCGCTTCGCTCGGGCGAGCGCCTAGCGCCTCGGGCGTTTTTGGACCTTGGCGCCTTTTGGCGCCTAGCGCTTTTTAAATCACTGCTTTGGAGTAAGAACTAACCTATTAGATAACCATGCCATTATGCAATTCATTGTCAAATGGTCTGAAAAATCTCATCATTTGGATCTCAAAGTGCTTCAACTTCTAATATGGGGATGAAATAGCTTGTTGGAGGCCTGCAGTTCAGGTAGTTGCGGCATGGTTGAACCTAGACTTGGAATTTATGCATATTATGAAAAATAACATTAGCTAGATCACCTGTTTCATATTTTACTGCCAAAATGTTCAATTATAACATTCGAAATCTTTCATATATTATTTTTTTTATTTTGATCATCCAATCCAACTTGAGGGACATTAGTAATCATAGCATATAAAATCTTTTCTCCTAGGACAAATTGTAAAACTATAATTCGATTCCCAAATCTCTTTCCTTCTGTAATATCATCCTTAAGATCCTTATCCACAACAATGCAAAATTGGTTAACCTTTTCAGTATACCAAATTTTAAATCGAGTGTCTATATATCTTTCTCCTATCCACTTAATCTCCTAGTTAGACTCATTTCCCAATACATTGTCATAGACTCCTAATTAGACTCAGACTCATTTCCCCATATTATTATAAAAATATGAAAATTTCTATATAATTAGTCATCTTTTTGGCTCAGGTTAAAGCTAATAATGCCCATCACAATAAATCCAATAAATACAGGAAAATAGAAAATGCATGTCTAGCACTTTTAGGCTCATCTTAGTCCTAACAAGGATTAGTTTCGTTACTCTTTTGGGAGTTGTATTCCCTGCCATCTGTTCTCATAATTGGGAGTTGTGTTCCCTGCCATCTGTTGGGTGTTTTCACCAATGGAAAGAAGAGAGCTCTGATCACTGATTCTGCATGTTGTTACTTTGTAGTTGCAAATGAAGTTAGACCTGCTCTACAATTTAAGTTTCATAAATTGGCTACCTGCAATCTGCTTTGATGAGGGAGGATGATGATAATCTGTCATTAGGCCTTGAAGTACTGCCTTTTCCAATTTACATCTTAAGTCATCTCTTCACAAGTTTGACTTTTATTATGCAGTCCTCTACACTGCAGTTTTGGTGTGTCCATCTTATGCAACTGCTGCAGTAATTTTTAAGGGTTAATTATCATTTAAACCGAAATTCTGAATTTCACACGATACACCTTTTATGTGTGCTTAATGTGGTTACTTAGCATAACAGATAAAATTTTGACATGCTTCACCGTTTAATTCAAGGAACTATCCTCTATTGATGGCTGCATGGAAGGTTGCTCCTGCTTTGGCTGCTGGATGTACAGCTGTTTTGAAGCCCTCAGAACTATCTTCCGTGTAAGAAGTGGCTGTGTATTTTTTTGAACTAAATTTGACTTGGTTCATCTAAGAAGCTTTTTATCAGGACCTGTTTGGAGCTTGCTCGAGTCTGTAAAGAAGTAGCACTGCCACCTGGTGTGCTAAATGTTGTGACTGGTTTAGGTCCAGAAGCTGGTGCTCCTTTGGCATCTCATCCTCATGTGGATAAGGTTCAGCTAGGTTCTTAATGTTTATGGATTTTGAAAAACCTTCCATATTTATATGTTAGATTATTCAAGAAAATGATGATTAGACTTACACCTGGTCAACTTTGTTATGCAGGTTGCATTTACTGGAAGTACCGAAACTGGTAAAAAAATTATGACATCTGCTGCCCAAATGGTTAAGGTTTGTCTATTCTGGTAATCTGTATTTTCTTATTATTATATGTGTAGACATTCTCTTTAGCTGATTTATAGAAAGGTTTGTTATTCATGGTTGTTCAGTTACATTAATATATAGGAATTGTGGAATTTCCTTTTTGTTGCTATTTGAATCTAATCTCTGTGGCCTTTATCAGCCTGTTTCATTGGAGCTAGGGGGTAAAAGTCCTATTATTGTGTTTGAAGATGTTGAGGTTGAAAAAGGTCTGTATCAAACTGCTAGACAGCTCAATTGAAATAACTGTTTTTCTTGACGCTCCCATAATCTATATTGAAGTATTTGTCAATGGTCTAAGCATTCAGTAGTTGAAAGTGATTGTGCTCAATTGTCTGAAACGAAAACAGCTGTTGAGTGGACACTTTTTGGATGCTTTTGGACAAATGGTCAGATCTGCAGTGCAACTTCTCGCCTTCTTCTGCATGTAAGTGTATTCTCGAATTTTCATTATCAAAATATTATATAGTAATATCCATAGCCACTTTTTACTTGGAAAATATTATGATCTAAGATCTATCTTATTTGTTTTGTATTTACTATTTACACAATTCATAAGGCACTTTTATTCAGGGTCTGTCGTACCGAACCGTACTACCTGGTACGGGCGGTACGTACCGGTCCGACAGGTTGTCAGTACGCGGACCGCCTGTTACCGGTCCGAGTGCACTGTAGCAGTACTACAGTACTCGGCACACCTAGGTGTACCGCTCGGTATACCATACCGTACCGGTACCGAGCTCAGATCGAAATATCGGTATGGTACGGTATTGCAAACCTTGCTTTTATTTCTATGGATATTGAAGTTATGTTTCATATCTGGATATGTAACAATGACAGGAAACCATCGCAGAAGAATTTCTTGGGAAGCTTGTAACATGGGCCAAAAACATCAAAGTCTCAGATCCATTGGAAGAAGGTTGCAGGCTTGGTCCTGTGGTTAGTGAAGGACAGGTATAAGACATTTACAGATCAATTCCAAATTAACTGTGATTAGGATTTTTTTTCTGATTAAGTTACTACTTGGTCTAAACCATTAGCTAAAACTCTAAAAAGTAAACCACTTAACACAACAGCTTTTATGAGTTTTTGGATGCTGAATGCTTGAAAATTTTGTGGCTTATCAGAATTTTCTTTTGGATGAAACTCACCTTTGAAATGAAAAGTATTCTTTGTCGGTAGACTGCACAATATATTTATCTTTATCTTTGTGGGGAACCAGTAGGTAAAATTAGTTGATGAGTGTTTCATAGTGTTTGTCCTAACACTGCTACGCTGTTGTATTGCTTTGCAACTTCAAATGTTTATAGGACACTTAACCATTATATGATACTCTATCAGGTTGCAATTCAGAGCCCTGTTGATACTCCTTTTTGCCTCCCTCTCTTACTGTTTTAAGGTTTCCTACCCTTTGATATGTTTGCATTATGAAGGGAGGAATAAGGAATAGAGAAGAGTGTCCTGTGGTTTTGTACATTGTAACTGAATATTGTTTCTGTCTCCAAGTTTATTTACTAGATGTTTTAATTAAATTTAAAGGGGCAGTTTAAACTGGCAAGTCCTTCATGGACACTCTATTTCCTCTGCGCCATTTATCTTTGCAACTTATTTAAGAACATTTGGCTGTATTAACATCTCAATTGGACAAGTAATTTAGGCCTTGAACT
Organism: Musa acuminata AAA Group; assembly: GCF_036884655.1. NCBI lineage: Eukaryota > Viridiplantae > Streptophyta > Magnoliopsida > Zingiberales > Musaceae > Musa > Musa acuminata. Next base: position 11,145,405 of record NC_088346.1, on the reverse strand, counting down.
CTTTGTTTACTCTCTCTTATTTCTTCGAGGGCACTATGCGGTCTGCTGTGTTCTTTTGAAGTCTTATTCCAAATGCCATCCTTTCTTTTATACACATTTATAGTTTATAAGTTCATATTTAATATCCTCTTGCTAATTGTCTATATTATCTTAGTCAGAAGTTAAATATTGTGGTGATTTTATTCCTACTGTAGAATGTTTGAAGTGCAAATTCGCTGTTTCTAGGCTTGTTAAAATGTCTCTTTCTGTGCCTTCTTTACCAAGGTATGCAATACCATACCATACCGGTGTTTCGAGGTTGGCTCGGTATAGTACAGTACTATGTATCGCTCGGTACACCAGGGCGTACCGAGTGATTTTAAATATTTCTTCCTCTTACTGTAGCACGTTCCGTCCGGTAGCGGGCGGTCCGCGTATCGGTATGCCGTCGGACCGGTATGTACCGCCCGTACCGGGCGGTACTATTCGAAATTGCATACCATGTTCTTTACTATGTCATTCAATATGAGGTCGGCCATAGAGTCAAACTCAATTGTAAAAGACTCAAATGGAGATTTGACAAACTTCTACAAATAGTTGTCAATGTAACATGGACCATCTATACTTGATGCCAAATTCATAGCTGTGGCAAATTGGGAAATAGACCTGACTAGCAGGAGTCTTTCATAAGTCCCAGGTTACCTACTTCCGATCTGTGTGATCTCTAAGCTTGATAGAAACCACCTTTCCTGATATTTACAATCATATATTAAATTTTCTTAGTAGTTTGTAGGTGTTACAACCACATGGCTGCCTATAGCAGGTACAACCATTATGTCGAGGAAAAAACTTTGAAAATGACATGAAGTAGGATGGTTGTGGAGAGAGAATAGTGTAAAAGATATTCATATACTTGGATATGAGAAAAGTAGAGAAAATATACAAAGCATGACAACAGATGGGGCAACCAAGGTAGAAAGAATAAATTAGTAAGATTCATGCAATCCTTTTTAAATTCCAGCTGAAAGGATAAGTGGTGAACACTAGCTGTCAACTTACATATAACACTGCCAACCAGAGAGCTACAGCTTGGATTGTATATCTTATCTTTTGAGGCAAGTCTTTTAAGTGACAAGGTTTTCTTTTCCCTTCTTCTGGTTGGATGGTAGCAGAACATGTAACTTATAACTCTGACTTGGCTTTTAGAATCTTGATCTGCGTGCAGATGATGTCCACCACATCTGGATTTATTCAAAATATCAAAGTTGTTGAGTACTTGTACAATTCTAAAGAAATTAGCATCAGTTTAAAGCCAGTCATCCTATTTCTAATTTTCACCTGAGCATAACCTGCTATGAGAACTTGGTGAGCATCATCTGTTACTGACATAGACAAATATGTTCAGATAAGGGTTTTTGGGACCATAATATCATTTCTTGAAAACTAAACAAAACCATTATTGTTTATGTATTTGTCCTACATGCTTTTTTTTATAAGATTATTTTTTTTCTGTTTGAAGGACTGATGCATTGCAAATACCTCACAGGCTTCCCTAGTTAGCAGTGGATTACCTACTACTAAGTTTTCTTTTTTTTTTTTGCAATTCTATCCTAGTATTTCCAGGATCTTAAATCTATATTTGATCTATAAAGATGTCATTTCTGTTAATGGCATTGTAAAGCAGAATATTTATGCATATACGACTCAGATTCCCAAAAGAACAGTGTAAATTGCCATCTAACTATATGTTAATTGATTCAGTATGAAAAGATAAACAAGTTTATTTCAACTGCAAAAAGTGAAGGGGCAACTATTCTATGCGGAGGTGGACGCCCACAGGTGAATGATACTCTTCTGTTGTTCTGCACTTTTGTACTTAAGGAGCAATATGGATTTATTGACATTATCAGCTAATGCCAGCATTTAGAGAAAGGGTATTTTGTTGAACCAACAATTATAACAAATGTGGAAACATCTATGCAAATTTGGAGAGAGGAAATTTTTGGGCCTGTTCTTTGTGTTAAGACATTTAGGACTGAAGAAGAAGCTATTGAACTTGCAAATGATACTCAGTGAGTTGCTTACCCATGTTACTGAAGCAATATCTGAGATTCTGCACATAAAATTGTTGTTATGCCCACTGATATTACTTGTTTTTTTTCCAGTTATGGCTTGGCAGGCGCTGTGATTTCTAAAGATACTGAGCGTTGCCAGCGAATATCTGAGGTAGAACCTGGAATACTATTTCCTACTGTCATTGATTTTAAAACAGTATACCATGCATCTTGTTGATGACATCAAATTTGGCTTGTTTGCAATCAAATATATCATTTTTTTCAGCTATCTTCATCTCTGTTGTATTCCAACCATGTGTAATGACATGATACTAAACCAGTTTAAAAAGTGCTAGGCGCTAAGGTCCAAAAACGCCTGAGGCGCTAGGCGTTCGCTCGAGCGCGATGCGCTAAAATATAAAGATATATAATATAATTAATAAATATAATTATTTAAATAAAAAATATTATTATTAGTATACAGTTAGTAGTATACTGTTAATATACTATTAACAGCATACTATTGAAGTGAGAAGAGTATGAGTAAGAGGAAGATCGAGGCTACTGATTGAGAGCAGCGGCAACAGTTGCAGCGAGTCGCGGGAGCGACGACAGTGGCAGCGGTAGCGGGAGTGGTGACAATGGCAACGGCAACGGGAGCGAGAGCGGCGAGCAGGGTTAGGGTTGGGGAAGTCGCGAGAGGAAGGCTGATATCAATGCTTTAGTTGGTTCGATCGAACCAACTAAAGCACCGGAGATCGAATCAGACCTAAAACACTGGCTTGGTCTCCTGGTTTAACTCGGGCACTCGCCCGAAGAGCTCGGCTCCTAGGCTCAGGCGAGTGCCCAGGCGGTGCCTCTTTGAAGCGCACCACCTAGAAATGAAGCAAGGCGCTCGGGGTGGGTTTTGCGCAAGTATAGTAACATTATGTAGCTTAGTTGGTTCAATCAAACCAACTAGCTATTGTTCAATTGAACCAAACTTAATAGTCTGGTTTGATTGTTTTGTTTCAATCGGACGCTCAATTGAGGTGCCCGGTGCCTAGGTTTAGGTGAGTGTCCAAGCGGCACTTCATCGAAGCGCATCACTTGGTCAATCTTTGAGGCGCTCTGACCTTGCCTTGAGTCACCCGAGCCCCTAGGCGAGCGCCCGGGCGCCTATTCAAACCACTATTGAGTTTATAAAATAAATAATTTTTTGTTATATTAAATTGCATACTTGACGCTCGTACGTGAACTCAAATATGAGATTTATCACTTGTACAACAATGTACTAACCAATCTGATGTCTCAATAGAGACAATAACTATTGAGTTGAGAGAGCAATTTATTACTAATTTAACTATTGAGCTTGGAGAGCAATTTATTTCCTAATTTAACTATTGAGTTGAGAGAGCAATTTATTACTAATGTTTAACAGATATGAGCTAAAGCAAACAAGACATTAACCCAATGAAGATAAAAGAAGTTTGACATATTAGTTATAAATAAGACATAAACTCAAATGAGATTCGGATGCTCATCTGTCAAGGTGCTTCCCTCTAGCTTTTTTTTGTAGTCTTAATAATTTTCTGGTAACCAACTCTATCCTAAAAGATACTTTGATTTTTGGTGTTCACCATGGTTGATTTGGCCATATCGGAAAATCCATCAGTAAAATGTTTCTTCAGTCGGAGTAGTCCTCCACTACAATCAGTATGTAATCACAGCAGACAAATTGCGAATGTTGACAGTGCTCCAAGTGACTTGCTACCACATTAGATCATTACTTTGCTGCTTCTGTCAGTACCCTACAGACATTGACAAGCTCATTCAAGTACATAATTATAAAATTTGGAACTGAGTAGTAAATATGACCTAGATCTACATGATTTTAGGTTAGGACCCCATGGATTTATTTTTGTTGAACATGAATCTAGTCTAATTCTGCATGGATCTAAGTTGGATCTACATAGATGTTGGTCGGATTCGAATGGATCTTAGTTTGGTTTGAACAAATTTTGGCTTAGATTTATGCCAGTTTCTGACAGTTCCGAGCAGATCTAGCTTCAAATTAAATAGATATATGATATATTTGCATAGATCCACCTTATTTCAGCAAGAAATTAAATAAGATTTATTTATCGATCTACAAAGAAAGGTCAAACCTAAGCCAAAATAGAAACCAGAATCCATGATTTTGTGAGCTTAAGATGAAGATGTCATGATAACATAATTTCATTCAACAAAACAAAAAAAAATTATTGAGTTTTGGGTATAACTTGTGTGAATAAAAAATGAGGATGATTTCTTCATAATGGAACTTTATTTTTTGCAATTGACCTTGAGAAAGAAGAAGTTTGGAGAATGAGGTTGTGTGTGTAAGAACAAAAGGAAAAAAAGGGGTGCCCATGATGTGGGAGGGAGTTCTGGATACAAGTATTGGGCAGTATACTTACTGCTTGGTAATTAAGTACAACAGTCAAATACCAGGCAGTACACGAGATATGAAAAACTATACTGAGCAGTATGTTTGGCAAGAACCAAACTGAGTGAAACAGGTTGGTTTTCATGCTGGTTCAGTGTTGAACCAGTAAATACTAGCTTGTACCGGGCAACTCGCCTGATAGTTTAGACCTTGATTGCAACGACATGGTAGTGGTGGTAGAATCAATGATGGCATGGTGGTGGAGACAATGGGAAACTTAGTGATGAGGTGGTGACAGGATAACAACAGTAGTTATTGTGATGAGGTGGTATAGATGATGGTAATATTGGAGAGTTGGTAGTAGCAAGGTTTTCATGGTACCATGGTGTGCCACCTAGTACGGGTGGTACATATGAGTCCATTGTTACGCCCCATCGTACCATGTGTCAGTTTAATCTTTTTTGATATTCTTTAATATCCATATCAACTTTCTACTTCCTCTTTTAGGAAGAGTGGAGCCCAGACATATTGTATCATTGTGCAATATATCCATATCAACATGAGAAAGGGTACTTGTTTAACCTAAGAGGATTTTAGGTGGTCATGGATCACTCATCAGAACATGCCTCTCCATTTTCACTATTTTGCCTAGTTCTGTGAGCAATCTTTTTTTTTTTTTTCAAATCTTTTTTTTAATAATTAATCAACGATATCAAAACCTTCTACTTTATGATGCTTTAGGATCCTCCATTTTCTCTATTTTATTCGTATTTTTTATGTTATTTAATTTGTATATAAGGTCTGTTTATATCATTCATGTTACAAGTCACAGAAAATGAAACTACATTGGAAACAAGATTCACATGGCATGATGATACAAAAGTAATTATGAGATATGAGTTACCTGTACGTCACAAGGCATTTGTAGCAAAGTACCAAGTCATCTTCTAACCAGATGGACCAGATTTGGTGGTATTTAACATCAGAATTTGTACCTCTCCCCTACTTTGGTTTAGCCAGTCACAAATATAAGTAAAACCAACTTTAAGGAGCTGCATTTGAGTGGGAAATTTTCTTGGTCAAGCAAGCTCAGAATTTTCTTTGCCCATTCAGATGATTCAAGCGGGAGTTATTTGGGTAAACTGCTCGCAACCCTGCTTCTGTCAAGCTCCTTGGGGAGGAACCAAGCGCAGTGGTTTCGGGCGTGAACTTGGTGAATGGTGAGTCTGGTAAAAATCTTTGCAGTCCGTCGTCTCTTGCAATTTTCTCTATCATGCTTTTTCCTTTCTCTGTACAGGGGGCTGGATAACTACTTGAGCGTCAAGCAGGTCACCGAATACATATCAGATGACCCGTGGGGCTGGTATCCGTCTCCATCCAAGCTGTAGACACAACGAGGACCTGCCCGGGCGTGATCAATCTCACCAACCATCTGCATCGTTCCAAGTGGTCCTGGAACTTTAAGTAAACTATGCAAGATGCATTTTAGTCGCTACTATATGCCACTGCACTTGAGTTCCGAAACCTACACATGCTGTGCTACCCGTTCCTTTTTCTGGAATGGCTTCGTTTGGGAGTGCCACCCAAAGGATATGGTTTGTCGATCATGCTCCATTAATGGATTCGATTTGAGTAGATATATATTTATTCCTCCAATGAATCGAAACTTACATCTGATTGAGATACAATATTGTCACGACGGTTATATGTATTTATTGTCAATAAATTTAATTAAAACGTAAACAAAATTAAGTAAATTAATTAAACAAAATTTGAAGGTTTCCGGTTTGGAATAAACCTCTCTCTCATCCATCCAGTAGTCCTTGAGAGAGAAAGTTAGGCTTGTTCAGCATTAACTACGCTAAACAATGACACAGAAAGCTAGGCTTCGGCAGGGATATTTATATATATATATATATATATATATATATATATATGCCCCGTCAAAGACGCTAAACAATGACACGGGTATTGGACCAGAAGAAGTGATCCAGTTGGGACCACAACCAATGAACACACGGTATCACCTGCCATTCTCAACCGCCCATGGAACTAATGCTTCAAAGACTTATCATCTTATCTTGGCGCAAGGAGAATGTCCATCCTCCTCCTCTCCCCGCATCCATAAAACAACAAAAAAGGAGAATTGCTTCCATCCACACAAACATATCTCCTGCTTTATGGAGCTTTGTCTCGATGCCCGAAGCTGTGAGTCAGTTGACCCACACAGCTGTCATGTGTCTTTTCTCGCCTTGTCGTGTGATGATGGATATGGACCAGACGTCGACGGAACATCAATTATAATCATCTCTTTTCTGCTCTAAGTACATATTTTGGGTTTTATGATTGGATTAAAAGAGAGATACGCGTTCTTGCCTAGCGTGCTGCAAGTCATGCCCGTGACCACCTAAGATAAGCATCAACTCATTTCGTTCGATTTCAATGAAAGAAAATGGTTCTTTTAAGGTAAGAAGAATTCTTTATTAATTGCTAATCATCGCTCAGTAAAAAAGTGTCCTTTTGTCCTTGCACGAGGAAGATCTTATCCCACTTGCTCTCGCCCCACAAATAGAGGGACCCAAAATCTTAGTCGACGACAGACCTTCACGTGCTCTTCCAGCTCACCAATGCGTCTTCTTCCTACGACGTCGGTATCTCCATGCACGTGAATCCACCCTCGTCTCCTCCCTCCATATGCCATTCTCAACCCTAGTGTCTATATAATGCCCAACAGACCATACTGAAGCAACACCAAAGAAAGAAGCGGAAGAAGAGAGAGAAGGATACATATAGCAACAATGCTGTCCGTCTTCCTCTTCCTTCTCCTCATCCTCCTGTCCGCCGCCGACGCCTCCGTCCAGGACTTCTGCGTCGGCGACATTTCCGCCTCTGACACCCCCGCAGGCTATCCTTGCAAGGACGTCTCTCATGTCACCACCAACGACTTCGTCTTCAAGGGTCTCGGTAAGGCGGGCAACACCTCAAACATCATCAAGGCCGCCGTGACCCCTGCTTTCGTCGGCCAGTTCCCTGGCGTCAACGGACTCGGCATCTCCGCCGCTCGGCTCGACCTTGCCCCTGGAGGCGTGGTCCCCCTCCACACCCACCCAGGTGGCTCTGAGCTGCTCGTCGTCACCCAAGGCATGATCCTCGCCGGCTTCATCTCCTCCGCGAACGGTGTCTACTACACTACGCTCCACAAGGGGGACACCATGGTCTTCCCACAAGGCCTGCTTCACTTCCAGGTAAACGCCGGGGGAGTCACCGCAGTGGCCATCGTGGCCTTCAGCAGCCCTAACCCTGGACTTCAGATAACGGCGTTCGCGCTCTTCGCCAACAGCTTGCCATCTGCGCTGGTGGAGATGGTCACCTTCCTCGACGACGCACAGGTGAAGAAGCTAAAAAAGGTGCTCGGAGGATCCGGTTAAGTTATTTGACGGTTTCCACCGTCATCGATATCTCTCTCTCTCTCTCTCTCGGAAGTGTCTGCGTCTGTTGTGATGGGTTTCGCGATTCGAGCGATTCCACCGTCTTCTTCTTGTATCGGGTCATGTTGTCGAAAAACTTTGGTTCTACCTATCATCACCCTATGACATGAGTGAATATTTATTTTGGTGGTGAAAGGTATCACCTGCTAAAAAATTTAATGGTTTATCGTAATGTTTTGAATTCATTTATCTTTCTTTTAAAAAAATAAGACATATTATCATAAATACTAAATTATTCTGCTAAAATTTTTAATGGTTTATCGTAATGTTTTGAATTCATTTATCTTTCTTTTAAAAAATAATACATATTATCATAAATACTAAATTATTCTGCTAAAAATTTTAATGGTTTATCGTAATGTTTTGAATTCGAATCCCGTCCTCATCATTTATCTTTTTAAAAAAATAAGACATATTATCATAAATACTAAATTATTCTTATTGAAACATGAACAAACAGCTTGGTTGCACTTGAAAGCGAAGACTGTGTCATATGCTAAGTTAAGATAGAAAGGAAAGAAAAAGCTTGGTTGTACTCTTTTGTTCTTTATTTATTATATTATTTCTTCTTTTTTTATGTTTAGTTAAATTATGTTTTTAATCATAATTTTTTTATCACTAAGTTTGTTGTTTTTGTCATGTTAATTTGATATCTATAATGATTTATTTTTTTAGATCTAAAAAAAAAAAAAAAAAACATGTTTTAGTTTTATGTTATTTTATGTTAGAAAGAAAGCAAAGATGAGGAAGCAAAATCTATTGGGACAGTATGGTGAAGCAATGAATGTAGCATATATCCATCCATGTGTGACTTTGAAGGAGCTTTTTTTTTTTTTTTTTTTTTTTTGACACATTGTGGTACAACAAGTAATTTAAAAGATATCAAGTCATATGTCAAAAAGAGATCCTTGTAAAATTTTACCTTGATGTTCAAGCAGGGAATAGTAGAAATATAGACCTAAAAAAGTAGAAATAATAAGATCAGATTTTTTACGATAAACTATCAAAAATCTTTATCAGCCAAGCTAGTATTCGATGCGAATATTCGAGTATTACTAACATCCTTTTCCATATTTGAAAAGTAAGTTTGGATACACATATTATTATTATTTTTTATTTTTTCAGGAAGATATCGACTAGAATGATTGGAGGCATTTTTCTCTGCCATTAGCTTCGTCTTTAGTAGATCACACCAACCAAGCTTATAAACATGTCTTGTTGATTAAGTTGCATCAATAGGATAAAAACATCTAAATCTCGAAGAACATATTTTATTTATGTCTTCCGATGTTTGATGAACAAGAGACTTGTCTTCTTCTTCTAAAGCATCAAATGTGTAAGATAACCTATAGCAAGTAGTCTCCTTGGTTAATCTTACTAATTGCATTTCCCAATCGTAGGGTTTTTTATTTGATGATTAAAACATAAATCTAAGAACAACATGGATATGCAACCGAGGCTATCAAATTTGGTTGGGCCAAACTGGGAATGTCAAACTTGTGCATGAGAACCTTTTAAGATGCCATTTGTTTTGATTCATCATTCCAAGGGGAAGACCCGACCAAAGTCAACGTGGGTTTGCAAGGCTTTGGGAATACGACTCGTAGGAACGTACGGTCGATGGATGATAGATCCACTCCATCCACCGATGCAAATCTCGCTTTCGCCAACTCGGCCGGGCTACATTTGTCGGACGGACGGACGAACGGAGGACTCGTCAGATACGCCACCCTAACCAAATCACATGGAACAAAGACGATAGATATCCACGAGTAGATTCTACAAACAAGAGGAATAAAGGGGGGGAAGGTGAAATAAGAAAATACGATCCGTAAATGCGATGATCATATCTACGTACGAAAATATGAATCTGCATCCCAGAAACAACCCATCTGTGTCGCAAACCCAACCTGCGCAGGTTACAGCTGTGAGATGGCTATCTGCTGGGGAGAAGTTTAGGGAGGAGGTCTCGGCCGCCCGTCCTGGCATTGTGGGATACAGCTGAGCAAGATCCATTTTGGTACGTGAAATCCCGGCTGGCAGAGGAACAAGTGCTGCGTTCTGTGGCGACAACCAGATGCGGGCACGTCAGCTGGGAACGGAGCCGCGCTCGGGACGAGACGAGTTGTTTGGCGTCGCGTAATTATAGCACGCAGCAGCCTGTAGCAGCAGGTCGTGGGGGGAGGAGAGGCCGAGTTGGCGGGACGTCAGCTCGTCGCCAGACTGTCATCTCTCATCTCTTTCTCTCCTCAAAACAATACTTGGATGATCCAGAGAGGGAGGAGGAAGAGGTGAGAAGAAGAAGAAGAAGAAGAAGAAGAAGAGAAGAGGAGGAGGAGCAGCCCCAGCAGCAGCAGCAGCAACCAAATTTCTCAAAGATGAGTCTTTTCGGCCTCGGAAACAGGTGCGTCGATCGTCCGTCATCCTTTCTTTTCTCTTCCCTTCCCATTTGTTGTTCTCCGTGTTCATGCGTTCATAGTCTTTCTCAATGGGAATGAATCTCTGTTCTTGGAGGATTGGCCGACAATGGATTGTCAAGTTGGTAATTTTTTTTTTATTGTGTACAAGGCTGATATGGTTCTTGTTCCTTTCGATTACTTCTGTTGTGGTTATTATGTATATATAATTGGAGATTATTTGAGCAGGAATCAGAAGACATTTCGGCCTAAAAAGAATGCTCCATCTGGAAATAAGGTAATAAAATCTTCTGTTTAGATGATTAACATTTTGATCGCAGCGTGCCACCCCACATCAAAGGATTGATGTTAGGTGCCATGTCTCATCTTTAACAAAGGAAATCACGTAAAAGTTCTTGATATGTAGAATTGTTTTCTCAGGGGCTGAACTGCCCTCATTTACTTGATAGGTGCGAGTAAAAGCACAACCCGGAAATCTAGAGAATGTTCACATAATCTTTTAATTCATTTCTTGTGCATCACATCAAATCCCCTTCTCCATTGATCCTATCTTTTGGCATCGTTGGCTGTCTCAATTTGTACAGGATGATACCATTTAGTGTATACATGTTCTAACGTATATGTATCTTCCTAGTGTTTGTGGTGTTAAGTTCAGACTAAAGTCAATTTGATGATTCAGGGATTATCCAAAGCAACATAGAGTACCGGTCGGTGTGCGGTTCAGATGCCCTGCATTGTGTATCTTTTCTTAGTTGTGTTTTTTATCAACCTCCTTTTTTTTTTTCTCATGTAATTTATTTGAAATTTATGAAACTGAAACTCCAACTAAAACCGAGAACGTGCCGACATTCTATCCGTAGAATGTTTTTATCCTTTTCATATTCTTGATGGTCCATTTCAGCTTGCTAATAATTTTATCAATTTACAGACCTAATGTTTTAGGTGTCAAAAAAAGAGCAGGATGTATAGGCCAAGAAACTCTTTGGACATAATTTATATCTTCTAATCAAGTGCTTAGACATCGAATTGCTCCGTAATGTCCTACTAGAGTTTTGTGTTTTCTTTGTTGCTTTCTTCACCGAAATATCCCGTTGCAGTCGATTTGTTTGATGGCTAGTTATCGTACTGATGACTCCAAACAATATCCACATCGTAAATATCTCCTCCCAAGACGAAGAACAACTCCTTAGATGACGTCCGGTAGTTCTCTGCTGCCAGCGCTACCTAAGAATTGACACATCTATTTGTTGTAGAGTTTATCTCCGTCGGTGTGAAGGTCGTCTCACTTTGGTGAGAACGGAAAATCTTGCTTGCAAAGCTGAAAAGGTTTTTTGTTCTACTTAATATCATGTACTGAAAAAAAGAAAACCTTCAATAGTTGACTCATTTTTATTTTTATTTTTTCAAATATTTGTTTGTTGATGATCTAAACTCTTATATGACTGAATGATAAGCACATAATTATTCTTTGGCATGGATGCATTCAAAGTTACATATTGCTAACTGGCTCGTATAGAATTTTTCCAAATTCTTCTGAGTTTCTTCTTATGTTTCCAAATAGGGTGCGCAACTCAAAAGACACATTGATGCTACTCTGGGGAGTGGGAACCTAAGGGAGGCTGTTCGGTTGCCGCCTGGAGAAGACATCAATGAATGGCTTGCTGTCAATAGTAAGTTCTGACTCTAAATGCTGTCTATACCTTTAGATGTTCCAAACCAATTATTTCTTCGAACCTTTTTCTATTGCTGCTCTTCGAGATTCATAACTCTGATACCCTGAAATCGTTTTTCTTTCAGCTGTTGACTTCTTCAATCAAGTAAATATATTGTACGGCACTCTCGCTGAATTTTGTACCCCAACCAGCTGCCCAACAATGTCAGCAGGACCAAAGTATTCTTCTGTTTATAAATCTTGATCAACTCTCTTTCTCATCCTACGTTATTCGCATTCTTCTTTGGATGTGCAAACAAAAAATAGAAGTTGATATCGTCAAATGCCCATTTTTTCCTACAGTTCAATCTGCTGATCGTATATTCTCGGCAGGTTCGAGTACAGGTGGGCTGATGGAGTTCAAATCAGAAAGCCAATTGAGGTTTCTGCACCAAAATATGTTGATTATTTGATGGACTGGATTGAAGCACAGCTAGATAATGAATCCATATTTCCCCAAAGGCTTGGTAGTGTATATGCTCTTCGGATGTAAATTGCTTTTCTTTTCATTGGTTTTCACTTCTAACCAACACTGGCTGCGCTTCAGGAGTTCCATTTCCTCCCAACTTCGGCGAAGTTGTAAAAACAATTTTTAAGCGTCTCTTTCGGGTATATGCTCATATATATCATTCACATTTCCAAAGAATCGTGAGTCTCAAGGAAGAAGCTCATCTCAACACCTGCTTCAAGCACTTCACCTTATTCACATGTGTAAGTTCCTTGTCTTGATCATATTGAAAATTAGTCCTAGAAGTACTTGTGAAAAAAATCTAAATATGAGGATCGATTGTCCTGAATATATCTTTTTCTGATCTTATTTTGTGTTTGGTACTTTTTATTCACAGAAACCATCAAAAATATTTTGGTCATTAGTTCCTACGATAGATATGAATTTGTCTTTTTTTTTCAATTTATTATTCATAGAAACCATCAAAACTTTTTCGGTCATTAGTTCCTGTGATAGATATGAATTTGTCTTCTTTTTTTTTTCCTCAATTTGTAACATTCAATTCAATACAAGCATGCATTCATGTATTACACACCCATGTTACATCTTAATGATATCAACATTATCTTCATCAATGATTAGAAAATCGGAAAGGCTCCAAGGCGGGATATTTATCTGCCTAGCAACAATGTATTACGACGATATTGTGGTTGTTGGAACTAATATGCATGTTTAAATGATTTCAGCCATATCAATTGCCTACATTCTCATTCCCTAGTATCTGCATTCTCGATTTAGTGATTACGCTACTCTAAGGCCACTACTAACTGTTTTCAGAATGTTTCCTTATCTGAATCCTTGATTTACTAATGTTAAAAAAAAAAGGGTCTCTTTCTATTGAGAATCTGAATGAATGAAGATAGAGAATTGTATATCAGATTGATAGTAGTAAGAATATGATAATACTAATTATGTGTTACAGTGTAACAAAACAGTACAAATGCATTAACTTTTGGTTCAACCTATGAAACCATGGACAATTTCTTGTTTAATGAAAAAGAACCTTTAGAGGTTATGCCACATCATTATGGTTTAGTCAGACAACTTAACCTCTGACTTTGGCCTCATGTATCTGCTTCTAATCTCAATGACAAAAATTACTATGGCCGACTCGTAGTAAGAAGTGTTAATGTATGAATCAAGTCGATACCATAACAACTAAATCTTAATTGCCGGAAGAGAAGGTTGCTCTAAAAGTCGATCAACCACAGAAACAATACTTGGTTGCAGTATGCACACAAATATCCATGAGTTGAAAATTGCAAATGCTCTAATTTCTTGCATTTATTTGTCTTTTTATGCAGGAATTTCGCCTGATTGATGAGGGAGAGCTCGCCCCTCTGCGAGATCTAATTGAATCCATTATCCAAGCACATTGAGAATATAAATAACCTGAAGTCATATCTTCTTTTCTCTTCTTCCTTGGATCGGATAGTAATTCTTCTTCATGTGGATGATTTTGTGGTGGGGGGAAAAAAAATTTCTCCTCTTCTCTTCTTCCTGGAATAGTGATTTTTTTTCATGTCGATGATGTTGTGGACAAAAAGAAGAAAATTTTCTCGGTAGTCTTCAAATGTTGTCTTCTACCAAATGCAATTCACTTCCAGAAAGAGTGGATGTGAACTTTCTCATGTTGTTTGATGCGAGAGTAATGCCATCATTGCGGTGCACAAAGCAAAATCAATAGTTTTAAGAGACTATGAAAACAATTTAACTTAGATATTGTGGATTGTGAACTTTTTATAAATAAATATTTTTGTGTCATTTAATATTTTTGATATTTTGAAGTTATTTTGGTACTTGAAATATGACATTATGTTTATCGATAACTAACATTTTATTAATGTATTTTATAATTTATTGTTTAGTATTTAAAATATGCTAATAATATTTTATTAGATGAATCATACATTGTTTTATTATTTTATTATTTTTAAATTTTAAATTGTTTATTTACTAACATATAAAATATAATATTACTTTGCGCCGGTTTAAAATCACAGGTTAGGCAAGATCTATTGAATAAAAATAAATAAATAAATGAAAATAAGAAAAATAAAACTTTGTTATTATATATTAAACAGAGTGAACTGAGGAATAATACCATGCAGGTGAAAAATAAATAGGGATTTTTCAGGGGAATCACCCATTTCTTTTTCTTCCTGAAAGGGTATTATTGTTGTTCTTCCTTAATTAAAGAAATATAGGCAACAAAACGAGTAACTTGTCGATGGAGAGAATAAATGTACCATAACTGAATGAAAAAGGAGAGCATTGGCATGTCTCTTCAGTGAGCACAACCTGTGAATAACAACAGCTCTTGTAAGTTGTAGGAACCATAAATCGAAGTTTTTGCTCCACAAATTAAATTTTAGATGAAAGGAAGAGGAAAACCAAACTATTTGAACAAATTTCAAAAGTGGAAATTTAATTTGATTTATTTATTTTTTTGATATGTAAGCATGTGCCGGTTTTCCTTTTGCTTATGTAACAAACTAAAAAGAATAATAACAATAATGACAAGAATATGTTGTGGCCCATCTCGGCGTAAATACTCGCTCCTAATGCTTCATTACCTTCATTATACCTTCTAATTATAACTCTTCTGTAATTCTTCCTTTTATTCAGGGTTGTAACTTCGATATAGAAATTCATTTGATGATGCATTGCTGTTCCGTCGTCAACAGAATGAGCTTGGCTTTCTTCGGAAACAAGAGCTCAGCAACTGCAACTGCTTTAAGACGATTCCCCTACGCTTGATCTGATCTTAGGAAGCAGGATCTCCTCGGCCTTACAGATGTGCCTGGAATCCCAGGTCTTGTTCACCCCTCTGGTGCTTTTCGCATATGCAGCCTGGTAGAGGGTTAGCGTAGAAGCACTCTTCCAACTTTGGAATTTCCCCGGGCTCCCTCATATATGGACCTCCAGTTTGGTACTCATGTAGTTTTTTCACCTTTGAACTGAATTTTTTCCAAGAAATATTCCCTTCATCAAACTCGTCGACAAGTTGTATAAAGTTCAACCTGTGATACATATACCGATTTTAAATAGGCAACCTATATATCAGAAAAACTGACGGGATGAGAAAAAAAGATAAGAGAAAGAGGAGATATGTGATCATAAAGATAAATGATACCTATGATTATGTTCAACAAGTGAAATGAAAAGAAATTAAAAATATAATGGTATCATGATCATTTCAAAAAGGCATTAAAATATAATGGTGTCTTGATCATATCAAAAAACAGGATAATAGGATACTGAGAATGAACAGAGTGAAATTATAAATGTGAAAGACCAGCATGTGGCAAATTCCTTGTACATGCAGAACATGAAACAACTCTACTGTTTGAGAAAGAGAACTTTGTAACATTAATGTAAGGTAAACCATAAAATGTAGATGACATCCTGCCATACAAACATCATGAAAAATAATCTAAAGAAATCCATTGTTTATGTTATATGCAGATCTTCGTAATTCAGGAATTGCATAAACACAAAATTTTTAAATTTTTGTTCAAAACATGCACTCCTCCAAAAAGCACACTGATCAAATTACCACCAACTCTGTTGCTCATCCAATTTGCTAGTAAGTTGCTTGCAATAGAATATCTAAAATGTGAATTGAGGATGATGTATCTATTACCTGTCTGGGCTGATGGTTTTTCTGAAGTTCTCAAAACGCCTGTGACCCTGAACAGCCTTAGCCATGTTTCCATCATAGGTGTAAAGGAAAACATCACTCTCAAGAGCAACAACATAGTCCAATCCAGCGAGCATGTTTTGGTGATTCCTTAATGGCGTAAGTTCTTCTTCTGACGATAATGTTGCATGGGAGAAAATATTTGGGAAGTCATCTATCAAATACTGCATACTGCCATTTCCATAAGCTTCACCAGCAACCAAATATATTCTTGTGTTTGATGGGAATCCTAATGCTTTAAGGAATAGGGCAGTCTCCCTTGGCGTCAAAGGGCAGCCACCCAGCTTCCGTTTCTCAGTTCCATTGATCTCCTTCTCTTTCCAATGGCTTACTCCATAACGCATTTGTCGAAGTTCATCCCCTTCTTGAAGAGTCAAATTGTGACTGCAACCAGTAAATGCCAACATGTCCTTTTCATATCTGCCAAAGATTAAAGAGACTCGCATCAAAATTCAAGGAAACAACTAGGCTCACATTCATGTAGAGGATTTACTAAATTCTCCATTCACATCTATTTTGACTTTCACAGATGCTACAATACAGACAGTTCACATCAGCAGATGATGTCCCCTGAATAACATTTTACAGGAAGAAAGCTCAATGCATGGACAGAGCAACTAAATAATCTGCAGAATAATTAGGTAGCCAAACTGGATTCCTTTTACTCGATTTAGAACGTAGTGGCAAGAATCTCAAATGTTCCAATAAGTACACTAGAGAGCTACTTATATCTCCAAATTACTTAGTCCTCGGAAGTAGAACACAACTGTTGACCAGAAGAACTTGTAATACAATATTAGTGAATCAAAAACTGTGAAGGATGAATGTAAGATTACATATGAATGAGCTTATCGCAAGAAGCAAAAAGGATAGCACCAATTACAGTGAAATTCTGACAAAGTCCATAATACACAAGGATGAGAAATGATAAGCACAAAAAGCCTCTTAGGTTGGTTACACAGGTCAAGGACAAAGCACAGACAGAAGTATATATAGATTGTGTAAAATGACTGAGAAGATTGTGTTGACCGTGTGAAACTTCAACAACAACTGCATGAGGGTGCATAAAGCTGCATTCAGATTGATGAGCAATATACTCACTCAAAGTATACTGCAATTTGAAAGCATTACTACTTACGCATTTTTGGTAGAGTCTATTTCATTTCACCACCTGTTGAATAATCCAGAACACTCATCAACTTGGCATCTCACCTACCATACAAAATACAGTTCCTCTGCCCATAACACTTTAAAAAATACCATAAAAAACTCTTGATATTTCATGTTTATGATATGATGAAAATATTAACCGGATAAACACCTATGTGGCACTGGAATTGGGCCACTAAAGCAAAGTTCAAAGAAGAGTAATTAGAATCTTTTTTATATAGTGCCCACATAGTTCATGTTCACACCATACGTGTTTTATGTTGAGACCACATCCATATTACATAGACAGTAGGCATTTGGAACATGCATAGCTCATGTTTAGAAACAGGAGAAATACATCGACTACAGTTAGCACAAAACCAGCAAAAACTTGATGCTAAATCATTAGTGATTCCAAGCTTACATTTTGCTTTTGCAGCCTTCCCATGACATTATGCTATGTAAGAAATGGCAGTTTTTCTCTTTGAGAAGGAACTTAGGTGAGTAACAGCAGCTCTTCTCCTCCACAGAAGGATCATAGGTGTGTTAGTGTTGAATGTTGAATTATGAACATATAAAATTAAAGTAGGCTAAACCAAAAGCGAATGTTTCATGAATAAAAACTGAGAAATTTTTGTACTCGTGATTTCTCACAACCAAGGTTTGCAATTCTACCCGGGCACCAGTTTGATACAAGCAGTATTTAACGGTGTAACAGCCTACAGGTATGCGGACCAGAGTAAACCGGATGATACATCTAGTCAGGACTTATCCCCCAATTTAGGGCCTCCACCAGCCAATAACCTTTATTTTATATACATACTAGCATAACGACACACGGTAAATTGGTACATTAGGTCATATTAAAAACTTTGCTCACAATCAGATTAGAATATGATTAAGCCTTTTATTTTATATACACTTTCAATTGCTAGAAAAATATTCCCACCAAAACATAGAAGAATGATAGTGTTTCCACATGTATGGTTTCTTAAATATGATCAATATACTAATGTGCATAACCAACAGCACCTAATCTAATTAAATAGCATTTAATATCATAATAGTTTGATTTTCTTTATGTGGACTATCGTTTAAAGAGCATACATTTAGAATATTCCAAATTAACTCATAAATTCATTGAAAATAGGAAAAAAAAGAAGTTTTAACATATAAGAAGATATTTAATAACTAATCTGGCATCAAGTATGCATATGATTCAGTTCAGTTCAATATACAAATTTTGCATGGGAATGGAAAAAGAAAAAGAAGATACAAGTCCACTGGTCATTAGAAGCAGTCACTGAAGACTAGAAAATTAAACTGAATCAGAATTTCAAAAAGCAATGTATATACAGAAGAACAAGGATTAAGAAAGAGTGAAGAAGATCAGTGCAAAATGTGGAAGTATCCTCCCATATGGATCCTATGTTCTTGCATCGTGGAATTAGGAAGATTTGTTAAGGTTGTCAAGAAACGGAGAGAAACCTTCATGTATATTGCAAGAAAGAGAACTGAAACTTCTGCTTACCCAAAATTGCTAAATTCATGTCATTAGAAATGGTAAAAAACTTGCCTTAAATGGAGAGCAAGATATGGACTTCCACCTTTGCGCATTCTCGAAATTAAGGTGGCTCCAAGTTCCTCAATTGTGGATGAATATTTGAGTGCTCTGTAGTTGACACGACATCTCAATTTTTGGATAGAGCTTGGAAGTCCATTATTTGCAAGTCGAGAATCTGTATGAGTGAAATATATAACTTTGTGTCGTTTCAGAAGTGGGAGAATCTCTGATTTATAGTAATTGACCTGCAGAAATATAAGTAAAATAATCCAGTTATGTTTTCCATGTGATGAAATAATAATGATCTTTCTTGCTCAAGAACCAATACAACCTTGGACCAAGATATTGGAGTTTTCATAAACGGTTCAATCTTTGCATAGGAAGCTGATAATGTTTCAACTATATGCACTTCATCCTTGAGGGTCTCAATGAAATGCTTCCAATCAAAAAGATCCTTGAAACCACTAGAAATTTAAGAAGCAAATTATGAGACTTAATGTACAGTGAAAACACTGAAAGCAATTGCTAAAATATTTACCAGCAGCATCAACCAGTAATAATAACAAACCTATCATCTGCCCAGTAGGAGTTATGGTCAAGCGAAGGAAGAACAAGTGCCGCCTTCACAATCTTTGCAACAGCAACCATATCACAGATCTGCATTCTAGAAAACAAACACATAAGTTTGGCTGCATGGCCTTTCACAAGTCCAATTGAACTGGTAGAGATGTAATCAGACCCCAAATCTCATCTGATTCAAACCTCCATTTGCATTTATTAGAATGTAGCCATTTATTTTCGCATCCATCTCTGCGAAGCAATTACAACTTTTAATAACTCATTGATGAGAAAATAAAATCACAGAAAAATGTAAGTGAACAAAACAGACATTCATCAATATATTAGGCCAAGATATAAATAAAAAAAATTAAGCTTACTCTTCTTTTTTGTATGGTCAATACACTGGCTGAAGTTTTCACTGTTTGGCTTGGCCCATATACCTGAGTACTGTGTACAGGGAAACAATTTACGGTTAACTAACTTATAGCCCATTAGGCAAAGTACAGAAGA
The DNA here is from genome assembly GCF_036884655.1 of Musa acuminata AAA Group. Classification (NCBI taxonomy): domain Eukaryota; kingdom Viridiplantae; phylum Streptophyta; class Magnoliopsida; order Zingiberales; family Musaceae; genus Musa; species Musa acuminata. Next base: position 11,125,354 of record NC_088346.1, on the reverse strand, counting down.
TGAACTGCTGTGAAATGTAACTTGCCACTGCACTATTTTCACTGGAACCGCTGCTTGATGTGATAGTCATCAGTGTTCGCTCACTATCACTTGCATCCCTATACCTGTGGGTATTAGTTATCTGAACTTCTGAACTAGCAGATTGAGTGCCAGAGAGATCCTAGTAATCATAAGATTTAATTATAAGTACCATATATTTGTTTACTCTCAGCATATCGTTTCAGTAACTTCTCATTGCAACTTTAAGTACAGAGAGAATCAATGATATATAAAAATTGAAGTAGCAAGAACAACAATCCACATGCATGGATTAACAGAGGTCACAAAAACTACAATAATTATGACAACTGACAAGATCACAACTATGCTATCAGATGGTAAGCTCTTCATGGTTCAAAACATGATCTGGGGAATTTGACATACATTACAATATCAATAATTTAAACAGGGACTCTCAGAGTGAAAGAAATGAGATGCATTGGCTCTCATGGATTTCCAAGTTGTTAAAATTTCAATCATGGTTCTCGTAATCGGTTCAAACATTTCAAATTATCAGTCAAAGTTGAAGCATTGGCCAGTTTGGGATGGTTATGTCAACTAGCAGAAGTTCAAGTTTCTCCTGACCTGCTTCAAAAATACAAAGACAAAAGAGTAAGTACTCTGATTCAAGCAGATTAGTGCAATGCTGCTATTTATAGGCATTAGGATTTTAAACACCAGTGAGTTCATTGAGAATTGTGACTGAACAAGCTGAACTAATTATGCCATTTGTTCTATTATTACCTTTTGATGTTAGGAACTGTTCCTAGAATTTCAGTTTTCATAGCTTTTCTGAACTTTTCTTCTGAGGCTTTCCAAAAATCAAACAAAAACCAAGACCCAATGAAAGAAGACCTTTAGATCAAGAGCATCAATGAGTTTCTAACCACAAGTAACTAATTAAAAATCCTTGGATAATGATAGATCTTGTATTCTAGTATAGATATTGTGGTGTTTTATAGGTTAAAAGTGGTGTTTGGCATATGTGCATTTGTGACATGTACCATGGTCACCTTTTTGGTAAGATGTTGGAGGCAAACTAAGTGACCTTCCGTTGGCCTTAACTATCTCACTTTATAGTCTGAGAAAGGGAAGATACCGTATAGCTGCTTACAGATAAGAGTCTGGGACATGACTCTAGTGAGCTTGAGTAATAATAGGAGGAAACCCTTTGGATACACACATGACAATCGGACCTAGCTGAGGGTGTGTCTGCATGCCGGAGTTCACAGACTATGTTTTTTATGATTTTTTTTTTCTGTTTTTTCTGTTTTATCTAAAGAAACCCTTTAGATATACCTCAATCCTTATGATTTTTATTCTATAACAACTATTTGAGATTAAGAAATTTGACAGGAGCATTAATATTTCAAGTAATATTTACTTCAAACATTCAAATTTGCAATCTAACTGGTGCTTTCATCTCATTAATTGGGTTAAATAACATTTTGCAGTTTTCAGTGGGAAGTTCTCCAAGTCTTTTTAACTACCTCTGCTTTTTAATCCCCGGTCATTGCTCTCTTTGGTGCTTTCTTTCTATATGGTCTGAGATGATAATATCTTGAGTCCATGCTGAGGTAGTAGAACCACCAGAGTGCAAGCAGGCATGCTGTATCTTGGAGGATGGTAGTCCTGAAAGCCCATGTTCAAAGGGTGGTCTAAATTACTCTCAAGGAGTACACCAAGCACAACCCTAGAAACCTACTTCTTCAGGTTGATTGAATGTCTCGTCTCGGTCATTTACCTTGGACATTCCTTGCATTAAGCATAGATTTTAACCAATTCCAACCTGATATATGAAAGAAGTGTACTGACTCGACAAAAGTAGTTGAGTCGGTGATCCAAGGATTAAAAGTCAATACATCATATGTTGCATCATTTTCCAGATCTGTCAAATCAACTGAAGAATCAATAGCTACTGTCGCTGCAACAACCATTCTTTGTACACAGTAAATTTCAATAGAACAAAAGCCAACCTATATTAAGTAAATAATTTCCTAAACAGATAATAAATAGCAATGCTAGAATTACTCCTGATTTTATAGAAGGCTACACAAAAACAATCAACTTTTAAGCTAATATGATGGTAGACTATCAGAACAGCACATAAGAATCTGAATTTGCATCCAAGATCGTTCATAGAGGAAAAAGAAGAAAAAGAAAAAAAGAAGCTTCATCAAATGCTTGGATACGGTTATCGAAGGATACATCCTTTAAGCTATACCGGCATTAACAAAGACATTAATGATTAGGTCACGAAGAGAAAAGATTTGCTGCCAGAACCACAATAGTCTCGTTGAAATGGTAAAGAGTGGAAGATCACCTGATAATTCCTTTCTTTCTCAGCTGTTTGCAGCCAAAACCACCCGCCTGCGAAGATCTTCACGGCCCCAAGCACCATGCAAAGACTACAAAAAGCAAAGAACAAGAAATTCGCGACCTTCTTCCTGACGCGCAAGCCCGTCTCCGTTGCGCCCAGCTGCTTCTTTCCCAGAATGGGTACACCGAGCCGGAACCGCAGGTTCTGGTGGTGAACGGCGGCCCCACCGCCATGCAATTTCTCTCCCGCCGCCGCCGCGGCCGACGCAACCGGAGACTCCGATGCCTCCCCCAAGGGACTCCCGGGGTTTTCGGCGGACGCCGTCCTTGGGGAGTTGATCTGGAATTCGATCTCGCCGCTTCCGGTGGTGCGCTTGAAGGAGTGAGTCCGCCGAGTCATGGATCCGGTGTAGCGGGGGCTGTTGACGACTTGGTGATGGTGGTTGTGGGAGGCGCCATCGCCGTGATTGTTGTTGCCGCCGTTGTGGTGGTGGTGGAGATGGTGGAAGTGAGGTTGGTATCCCATGAGAGAAGAGACGAGACGAGACAACACAAAAGCGATTTTCGAGGGATAGGATTGTCGATTGGGGTTCGGAAATAGGGTTTACAGGTATCTTTCTAGTTTAGAGGCTGGGGAAGAATCGGATCGCCATGAATGGGGCACGCGGAGCTCGTTTCCGGGCATGCACCGGCAACCTTTATGGAAAGTGTTGAGATGCCGGTGGAGGTCGGAATCGGACACAACAGTCGGGAGAATAACGAGCGTTGCCACTCCATACTTTTTCGTGACGGAAATGCCCTCATCGGTTGGTTTCAATACCTTTAATGATCTCACGCCAGTTTTAGAAGATAATTACCCGAATTTGATTTGCTGCACCATCTCATTCTATTACTGAATCATGAGGTTGTGGGTAATTAAAATTGTCGGTAAATTCCAATTAGTGGACAGTTGAATAAGAAATAAGCGGCGGTTATTGAAACCGAGTGGGTTGGTGGTTGGACCGATGGTCAATGGTCGAAGTGGTATCCTAGTCAGTCAAACCACATATCTCGTATAATATTTTTTTTCGTTCTTCTCCTTTCCACTATATACCTTTTTTACTTTCCCCCACTCTTCTATGTTAGATTTTATTTTTAAAAAAAATTATATGTTAGATTTATAATTGAGATTTTATTTATACTCTAAAAACATTTGACAAGTGAGACTGATACACCAATATCAAACCAATGACATGTATTTATTAGATTCATAGAACTAATGTTCTTAGAAAACAATAAATCCTAATATAGAGAAAACAGAAGAAACAAAATCTTAAAAGCTAAGATTTGATTATTTTATAAATACCCTATATATCACTAGATTTTGGTGAAAAAATATATATATAAAAAATACATTGAATGTCTCTCAGTTGTCCTCTAGTGAATGTTCACTACAGAGAAAGTGAATAAAAAAATGATAATTTTTTTAAATTTACCAAAACTTGTCATATATTTATTTACCTATCCAACCTTCGCTGGCTGTGCCTTCTGGTCGAGAGACTGCAATCAGCCTACAGAACATAACCTTGCACTGCGAAGATATTGAATAACTGGAAAATTAATTTCAGTGTCAAGGAATTAAATATTTCAAAAGAGGCCTCCGTTTCACTACGCGACCACTGAGAATTCTTGGTCGATCGTAATCTGTCAAATCCTACCGAGTACATAAAGTCAATAACCTTGCACCACGTAGCACATTTAAATGATTCGGAATGTGGCTTCTGCTTCATTTTGATGGCTTCTGAGAATTGCAGCGCTTGGACTTTGGTCTCTAGTACAATTAATGACTTGGACAATTCACTGTAGGAGCCAATCTTAAGATGTTTAATTAGTTACAGGGAAAAAATTCCAAGAGAAATAGCAAACCTTAATTGCACATACCAGGTTCCGAGACCGACATCAAAGGCTTGCCACACAAAAGACCACCAAACTTGAAAGGTGGCATTGAGAGAATTTGAGCATCTTGAAAATAATTATATGATTTTTGTCAACCATAACATGAAAAATTTTGTATTGTTCAGCCTCAGGGGTCTGATTAAGAAATACTTGATCTCTTGCGTATTTTTTAAACGCCTCTAACAAATGAAGAAAAGGCAGCTATGCCCAAAGCAAGGTCAATCCAAAGAACAGAACAAGGGCCAGGCCGAAACACAAACCTGCAATTACTGCAAATGCCTGAAACGGATGGATGGAGAACAGTAGTAATTAGTCTCGGAAAACTAAAGAGTGAACTTGAGGAACGTGCGTCTAAGTTTGAATCTTCATCTCACCTGTTCCTTTGATTCGAACTTGAACTTGACTGTGAACCAGGATAGTCCTCGGTCAACAAAAGGAGCTAATGCAAGAGCCCTTCAAGCAAATAACACAAAGTTAGGTCCATGAATTAAAGAATCTAACTCCATATGGCATTGTTTTAGTAGATCTAGAAACATGGCAGACGACCAGGAAATCCAGATAATATTGTAATAAACTAGTATCAAAACAAATTAGATGCTCAATTATCCCTTGTTACAGTGAGTCAAGATGCATCCAAACCAAAGTTCTCAATATCGTACTGTACCGATATACTGATCGGCTATCGGTATGGTAGCTGTACTACCGACACATGGTACACTAAATGTATCACTTATACCGGTCTTCTATCGGACCGGTACATACCGCTCGTACCAAACGGTACGATACGGTATTGCAAACCATTATCCAAACAGTATGTCTTTTTCTTATTGGACATATAGATAGGGCCTAACAAGCAAGTTAACCTATCACATCCATCATTTATATTGGAAAGATATGATAGTTCTTCAGATACCGCAGGCAAGATCATCATACCCTCCTGCACGTACAATCTTGGTGACTTGGCTCCCAGCCCAGATCGTCGCCAGCAGTTTCAGGAACCTGTATTCAGGATATAGTGCCAACAGTATTTGAGCATGCTTACACCAAAAGCAGAAGAACATAATTAATCACCTTTCAACTGCTGCAGCATAGCCCATTTTTCCAGGTGCCGGGGCAATATAAAACCTACCAAGTGAAGCAACTCCAGTAGGTCAGCTCCTCCAAAATCTTCTACAAATAGAAATCTCATAAAGAGAAGCAACTTCTTTAAAAAAAGGTACATCTGTTGAGTGGACATGGATCCTGTTCATTCTGGAGAAGCTACGCATACTGAAGTTATAGGATATATGAGGGTCACTACCCTTATATCAACCAATTAATAAAACTTCTTTCATGTAATAGAAAAAGCAACTCATACAATTAGATTATATGCAGAAAATACCGATAATTGTTCCCATCTATAAGTGGGCTTGTTCCTAGACAAATAAGTACGCAAAAAGAGAGTCGAATGAAAAGCCTCCTCGGAAGAAAGATGTAGTCAATTTAGTTCTGCAACCTGGTAATCCTAACAAAAACATCTATATTTTTTATTTCCTAAGTCGACTGTTAGTGTTCTCTCTTAAACATAAGCACAAAGTGGGTGTTGGCAGATTGAAATTATGTACATTAATTCTATGACAAAAGCATCTAGATCCTTCTTATTAGACAAAATGACGAATAGTTGAAATATTTCTAAAGAGTACAGAAATGTAAGTGCACAATGAGCAGCCAACAATGACTTAAAACTTATAGTTTGCTGCATCACAATTCCTTTTATATGGAGTTTTACATCATAATTACACAATATACTTTAAAAGTAGAGTTCATTGAAAATTCACTTCTGCAGCACATAGTCTATTTTAGGCAAAACTTCTTGCTACAATATGGAAATACTTCAGTAGAAGTATTCCAGGCTATGTTTGAGCTATCAATTTCCAGAATCTGATTGATAATATTTTCATGAGGATAAAAAAAAAAACTTCACGCCTAGACAACTAAAGAAACCAACAGTTATTTTACAAGCCTTTCATTTGAGAAAAGCATCATGGCAAACTAGGAGAGATATTTCCAAGCAGATTGAAGATTTCCTGAAATGATATAGGTACAATACCAAGCTATCTTATTTAACTAACATCTATGTATGAATCTATCAATCCTAGGAAAACTCAAGTTCATTACTCAAAAGACACTCAAGTCATCGAAATCGCTGTCATCATAGCTAAAGATTGCATATATCCTGCCAAAACAGGTTGAATTAGTTTACTATATTTGGAAAGATGGAAAAAAACATGATTACTTTTTCAACAAAACACATATTTCAAGCACATTTTTAACTGTTTAAGGGTATCGAAAGGAAGCTATGGAAATTAAAAGGTACTTTCAACCCACCAAACCAGTAAAAATGTTGTGAAATAGTATACAGTATTAAGTAGCCCATAGGACAGTACTCCTGCAACTCCATATCTCTTTAACCTCTGCAGTAGCCTTCAAAACAAATACCATAGTCAAACAAAAACAGAAAACTTTTACATCAACAATTTGAAAGATGAAAGTCATATATTTTAAATACTTCACAGAAGCAGAATTTTCCATCCAACAAAAGAACAGGTGATAAATTGTGCTTTGTCAGAAAAAAAAAAAAAACTAGTATAGAAATGCTGTGATTAAAACGATCTTAATTTTCTCTGAAGTTTCATACCAATAGTAAGAAAAGCAAAAATATCATCTTGGAGAAGGGGGTCTGGGAGCGACCACAGGTTCCACTCCAAGAAAACTGTGCTCTAAAATAAGCTTTAATTGAATTTTCATTAAAAAAATTTCTGAAATGTACTGTATTTTCCCCGGTAGGTTCTTTAGTTAAACACATGATATCTCCCTGATTGTCATCCTTAATTCTTGTAGAGTAGATTCTCTGGGATAAATTACAATCATTTTAAAAATAAAAAGCAGTTATGCAGAATGAACATGGAATTAATATATGGTCATGTCAAGGAAAAAAAAATCTTTCACCGATCTTTCATAAACAAATCACATTGATAAACTATCATCTCATTAATTGTCTACCAATGTTCTACCGGCCTCCCACTTAACATTGTTCCTTTTCTTCTTGAAATTTCATTATCCTAACAGAATACTATCTCACATAATGTTGTCAAGAGGAACAACAAAATAAAATCTTCAAACACATTAAGATGTCAAATGTTCAAAGAATGTCTCCACATAATACATACCATTGTACGTGTTACAAGACTAAAACAAAGATTAGAAGCTTAGAAGCCATCGATTTCTCAAAATTTTGATGGTGCAAAAGTAAATTACTCATTTGGTGAAAATGCTTTTAACGATTTCTTCCCGTTCTTTCTATCTGAAAACGAAAATATTATCATAAGTTCCAACCAAAATAGAAGAAATAAGACTCCCAAAGCATGTGACAAGACAAAATTACCACGGATATCAGAAGACAGTTCCTTCACATCCCCAGCACGAGCGTCCTCCACCTATAAGAAAGATTAATAGGGTAAGAGCCGCTGAAAATACCTAAAGGTCCACCAAATTCGATGTATTAAAGCTTTCCAGTAACCT
>NC_088346.1:11042500-11112500 GCF_036884655.1 Musa acuminata AAA Group | reverse complement strand
GCCCTCTCAAGCTTTCGAGTACATCAAGTACAACGGTGGTCTGGACACCGAGGAATCATACCCTTATCGAGGAGTTAATGGCGTATGTCAATACAAACCAGAGAAAGTTGGGGTGAAGGTTTTAGACTCCGTCAATATTACACTGGTAAATTGATGCCATTATTCTCCTGGCAGACGGTAGCGCTACCCCACGTAACATGTATCTGATGTATGGTTCTATTGGTTGCCTTTTGAGAAGGGTGCTGAGGATGAACTGAAGCACGCGGTGGGAGTCGTTCGTCCAGTTAGTGTTGCTTTCGAGGTGGTGAATGGTTTCAGGCTGTACAAGGGAGGAGTCTACACCAGTGACACTTGTGGCAAGACTCCCATGGTAAGCTCAAGAGCAACTCTGTTTCTTGATTCACGAGAAGCCCAAATGGTTGCATGTAACTCGAGTTTTGCCTGTAGGATGTAAACCATGCTGTTCTAGCTGTGGGTTATGGAGTGGAGAATGGCGTTCCGTATTGGCTGATTAAGAACTCATGGGGCGAAGACTGGGGTGTGGATGGTTACTTCAAGATGGAAATGGGGAAGAACATGTGTGGTACGTGCCCTTTTTCTAGCAAAAATCCAAAGAAAGAAAGCTTTGATTCTTGTTAGGATTTGCTGATGCCTTTGACCTTTAGATGGCTATAAAAAAATTGACTCATGAAATGATGTTGCTGCAGGTGTGTCAACTTGTGCTTCCTACCCTATCGTTGCTGCGTAGTGACATCCGTGCCAGAGGTGGCCTCTCCAGTGTAGACCATGTATAAGGAGGCCATCCATCTCCAGTATATTAGACTGCTTCTAGTGGATAACATATTGTACTGGGCTCGGGCAATGTTTGGTGTCAATAGGATTTCGACTCTTTAGGAGAATGGATGACAAGGAGGCCATCCATCACATCCATCTCCAGTATATTATGCATGTATACACAGATTATGCATGATAAGGAAGCCATCCACTCATCTCCGGTATGTTATGTATGACTCAAATTTTACAGTGTTATAAACATCATTAGCATTTGTACAACCAGTCCATCATTATCTTTGGTTAATTATGTGCAGACAAGCCAATTGAATCTCCTTAGAGCTCATGATGGTCTTTGTCATGTGAGCTTAAGTTGTTAAACATAAATTTAGGAGGTAGCTTTTTATTTCAGCTGCAGTGATTTCATAATTGATCATTCGGCCACTCAAATAGGAAAGAGAATGAATCCACATATAAAAAGATAAAACCATATGAAAAACGGAGGAGGATAATTTGGATGGATGCTTTTAAAGATATTTTAGGTACTTTGTGGAAAAGGGTGAAAAACTGAAAACCATAGAAATAGAAAGTCAAAGTGTTTTTCATAAGCTAATTATATATTATTTTTTATGCTTAGACCCTATTAACATCATAATTTTTATATATAAAAAATTTATATTAAAATCTTTATAATTTTAAAAATAAATAAATAATCTTATTTATCCTAATATCGCCAATTGCATTGACAAAAAATAAAACACATGCTATTGTTGAATCAACATAAATATAATGAGTAAAAAACTAATTTCAACATACTCAAAATGTTAAAATTATTTTTTTATTCATCATTTTCATATCCATGATATCATGTGCTATATTTTCCATTAATACATTTGACAATATTAGGTCAAACGAGATTATTTATTTTATTTTCAGAATTATAATTTTCTTAATGTAAATTTTTTAAATACAAAAATTACGATACTAATAAGATTCTAAGCATAAAAGATAATACGTAATTATCGTTATTATGAAACAATATCACCCCTAAAACTAAAGAAGCACATGTAGTTCTTTTTCCTCTCAGGAAAATCAAATGGATCAACATACATCAAATGCCACATCTTTCTCAGGAAACTTGACAAGCCTTGTAAAATTGGTGACTTCCATGAAACAAAACTTTAAATAAAGGAATATAGCTCCAGAGATACTACTAACATGTAAAAAAGAAATGCACTGTACACCAGGCAAATTTTAAACAAGAATGGATGATAAATAATAGTTGAGAGATCACCTGCTTGTTACTGCTGAATTGATGAGGTTGATCACAGAAAAGAAACATAATTCATTATATTAGAGAGAGACACAAGTACAAAAGGCAAACGAAAATAACAAGATACAACAACATTGAGATTTTAAAAGGTTTTCCAGTATCTCAAATATATGAAAAATTATCAGCTGTCATCATGATAAATACCAAGAAATGCTTCCATTTCGCTTGACAAATTCTTGAGGCAGATCAAATCATCCATTTAAAGCAAATGCGAAAATGGAGGCACTTGTAAATTGACTGATTAGGTACTACGAGCACATACCAATTTCTCCCCTTTATTTACAGACTCTGCTTAGCTATTGAATGCACTAGAGAAAGAAATCCGAAAAGTTTGAATAAACCAACTTCTCATCTTGAATGTCCAAATAACTGAGTCAAAAAGTAGCTCTCTACGAATGTCTGCTACCAAAGACTGTAGTCTCAAACAAGCCAAGAGAGCAAAAATCTCCATGTGGAATCCTCATATGTTGATTCATTGTGTGTGTCCGAGCGAGATTCCAAGCTAAAATTGCAGTGTTCAGATGAAGCAACTATGCAGTACCAGAAGTCCCATCAGATTTAGATTCAGTCCGTCTATAGGTGAGACTCCTTGCTGTTGGAGAAAGGATATTGTTTCCAGATGTTAGTGAAGATTTTGCCACCTCGCCAGGTTGAATAGTTGAAGAGTCACGCTTCCACTGTAAACTCCTGGCACCAGTTTTGATTGGAAGGCGCACTGGAAAGGCACCAACAACCCTTGGATATGGTATCCTACCAAGTCTAGAAGCAAATGAAGATGCTCGGGAAACCCGTGGCCAACATATCATTGGAGCAGCTTCATGAGAGCTTCTGCGAACAACCTACGATGCACAAAGAGCAAGTGATACGTCATTTCTGCACTCACACTAAGTTATATAGATAAAAAAACACAGGTTACAATTCGATCCCTTCTATCATTCAAGTTGCTATCAAGTAACAGAGAACGTGGATTGGTTCCACCATAAGAACCTTCAGCAATAAAAGCTCAGGAGGATGTGCAATATTGACAACAAATTGAACAGGCAGACATCGGTTTTGTCCTTTGATTTTATTTAAAAGGGCCTAAGTTTCTGAAGATGATTGGTCAGAGCAAAAAAGCCATGTAATTTGTCATCTGGAAGGCGAGCCGGTATGGAGAAGATAAGATACAGTCCCTTGGAGTGCAGATAATGGCAATCCCATGACAAATTATTTCTCTGGATGAAGAGAAATTGTTGTTTGCATTTATATGACTATAGGCCATGTGCAGAAAACCATCATGCACGCAGAAGAGGGATTCTAGATCATGTTTCGAAAGAAAACAGATCCACAGCCAAGATAAAAGAGTATTAAGCTTGGACCTCAATCATGGACAAGTTCAAGCATGACATAAAATAACAAAAATGAACACATGGCTGGTCAAACAATGTCATGAAATTGTCTCAATTACTTTAATGCTAGTAATTTATAATTTGAAGAATTCATCTTGCTGTACACAAATGGAATTTGTACAACAATATCATGAAAAAGATGAAATAGAGATGCTAATCATTTCCAGACCTACCTTTAGGATCCGGGACATGAATGATGTGCCATTCAGTGACAATGCCAGATCTGCAGATTCTTTCTTTAGGAACTCAACATATGCTGACCTGTTCCGGACAGAAAATTAAATTTAAACATACCGTGACAAAGAATTACTGAAGAACAACATAATTACTCTTGTATCATTTACCCTGTAGGCTGACCGGTTGCAGCATCATTGATGATAATTACTTTAAGCACATCCCCAAATTTATTGAAATGGCGAGAAAGTGTGTCTTTAGTAGCAGCAAAGTGGACCTGCAAATCCAATAACAAGATTGATAAAATCCCACTCCTTTTTTCAAGTCAATTGTAATAAAATTAACAAAACAGATACTTGCATTGCCAACGAATAGAGTTCGAGAATCACCATCCTCCAAAGGGCGGCCAGTAGTATAAGAACCTGCAATAAAAAGAATCATTCATCTTTCCTGCAAATGGAGGCCATAGGGAGGAGAAAATTGGACAGGAAAAGATTTAGGAGCCTCAGCTGAATCTAGTAAAAGAGAAAAGAAATGGGGCAGAAAATCAACTAGTATAAGAATAATATTAGTGACAATCTTGGATTGAGCAACAGCATTCTAGATCCAGCTATGCATATATAATTATGAAACATAAACAGCTACGTGGAAAGAGAACATAGAAATAAAAGCAAATTGGTTTTGCCAGATTGAACTGTAAGAGTTTCGGCAAGTGGATTTAGTTGAAATAAAGCAGGCATTCGAAATCAAATATGCATTCAGCTTTTGCAGCTAGAACTTTCAGGTTACAGACTTTGATCATACCATATTCTACCACATCATGTACCAACCCTATATTCTACATGCTCCACAATTTCTTTTTCCAAAACCATAAGATAATTTTTTTTAGGCTTTCTGGGAGTATGAAATGGAAAAACTACTAAAGTGACAAGTGACCTTTATCTAGCATTGTTTTACATTGCTTGGGAGTATGCTTCATACCTTGTGCTGATGCAGGCTTCTGAGACTCCTGTTGGACATCTGCAAGTTCCATTGCCTGTAAAATATAATTGTGTGACCAATCCACACTCATCAGATATATTACACTAGCTGATGACAAAGATAGGCACATTTATAAAAGAAAGAACATCAAAACAAGAATATAAACTTTGCTGTCATTATAAGATAAATTACAGAGTAAAACAAAGAAATTGAAGAGATTTTGTGGAAGTATTTGACAAATTATAGTACAGAGTAACATAATTTAAAAATTAAAGCTGGTTCATAAAGCATGTCATAGATAAAGCAGGCAAGAGGAATTTCCAAGACCTAAAAGATTAGTTTACACAAATAAAAACCTAACGTGCTCCTTCAAACATAATGCAACCATTTGAAATCCGCTTGTATTAGACAGACAGAACAATCAACAATGTTCACCTCCAACATGCATCTACAGATCGTACTCAATGAGAAAGTTTACCTTATCAAAGAAATACCACAATACTGGAGGATGTCCCAAACTAGAAGCTCAACTAAAACATATATACTACAGAAATATCACTCTCATGCATCAAAAAATTCACATGACACCATACTGTGCCATAAAAATTCCTTTAAACAGGAAACAAGATGCCGACGACAATTTTATGTGAAAATAGATGTACATAAACATAAGCATACACATAAGTCAAAACATGTTTGCCTGACACTATCTATCTATAGACCGTGATCTACAATAGTCCCATCCTCAAGAGGCTTTCCATACTTAAAACTAGATTAAGAATGCTGTTCGCAGAAGCTTAATTAGCACAATCGAAATCAATTCTCAGTGAAATGGTTAAAAATATTAGAAACCGAACATGTTCATTATCACATATGATTTGAAAATAGTATGGAAATTTTATCTTTAGAAAGAACAAAAATTAAAATTGCCCATAAAAAACATAGTGTTCAGTTCTTACTAAGTGTTCCAAAAATTAGTTAAGTGAGATTATATTTATTACCTTGATGAATAATAGGAATGTTTTATCAACTTGGAGCATCTGGTCACAAAGACATTGATATCATAGTTGATACAAATAGTCTAATATCATAGTCCACAGAAAAGATTTTGATTTCTGGATCCACAAAGTCCTTGAATTCTAGATCGACCACTCTTAAAGACCCTTCTAGCTTCTCCAACTTTCAAAAGCATTCGAAAGAAAGGCCAACTTCTCAGATTCATTCACAACTATCTCAACCAAGCATGCCTCTCAAACCCCTCTTTTTAATGTTAGGTATATAAAGTAACTTTTCTGCTTCCTTGATTATTTTTCATTCTGGTATTCATGTCTAAGTATAATCAGATTTTCTGGTCTACATTTAGGTGTCAGCTACTTGCACGTAAGACAGAAGGAAACCAATTTTAAGAAAACCACTGATTCAAATTCAGATCAACCAGTTTCAGTTAAACTGATAACCCATGACATGAATGGTTGATAAAAATATCTTCAGACATGTAACTCAGTTTAAAATTAAGCCCAAAAGATAGCAGCAGAAAGTTTATGGAGAAGAATGGATTGTGTAACAAATCCTTTCAGCATCCAGGTTGGAGATTACACCAGAAGGGCTAACAAAATTCCACACAAGATCATCACGATTCTGGTTGAATGAACAGGTAGAATATGAAGCTAAAATGCAAGTAGACCTGTTTCTAATTTCACAAATATTATGGCCATAAAATAGAACAATACAAATCACAAAAGCAGAGTTCTAAAAGCAAGAGAATGTTAACTGGCATTTCGACCCAAGAAGAAAATGAACATAATTTATGTCATGTGTTTTATAATCATCAGTATTGAATAAGCAATTTATGCCAGTAAAAACCTTACTTTTACATTCTGCGCAGAAGAAACATCATTCTCCTTTGGAAGCCTAACTTTCTGGTTTCCTACATTTTTGCTCTTTCCCACAGCTGCTCTATTCTCCACTTCTGCAGCATCCCTAGACACTTGATAATGGGGAGATTTCCAAGTATTTACATTAACAGAAATATTCAGAGACTTATTAGATGTCATTGCTGCTGAACTAGCAAATGGTTCCTGATCCATCAACCTTCTTTGCCTTAATATTTCATCAGGTTCCTGTGCAATGCTATACTCTACAATAACTGATTTGTTTTCTCTATTAGCAGAGGAAGCACTTTGAGAAGCACCCAAATCATGCAGGCTCACATTTTTGACAATGTTGTGTTTATCATTATTTGAAGCATAGTCAGGAGCAGCTGTTTCAGTCTCCTGACCTAATATGGTCAGGTTACCATCAAACTCCTCATCATACTCACTCCTGGAAGGATGATCTGAATGATCCAGTTCAGGAACTCGATTATTATCTTCAGAATCCCTGTATTCAACCTCTTGTGCTGTTGTATCTGATAACTCATTAACAGGCTCTGTCATACTTCTGTCATGACCCAATCTATCAAAAACACTACTAGAACATCTAGCCTTGTTTACATCTTCGACAGCTTCAGCAACAGCTTTGAGTGCCATTGATAAGGCACCTGGCACTCTTGACCCTGATGTTATTCTTTGGGATCTTTTTTCTAGCAAAGAATCTGTTGTGGATGTTGATACTACAGAACGAAGCCTCTTTAAAGCTGGCTCACTTCTTGAGTCCAACTGTTGCACGGTCCTTACAGCATCTCGAACGGCAAATTGAAGAAGCCGGCGTGGAGCATCAATTACTGAATGGGAAGCTGAGTCTCGCTGTAAAGGATAGTGAAATATATTTAAAAATAAAAAAATAGCATAAGTTAAAAAATCACAAAATGCACAAGTCCGACTCCCGGTATTCAAATGCCTAAGCACAATAACAAAGTCCTAGTACCATAACAGTCTGATAGGTTACTAAAGAAGGTACTGGACAATATTTATATCCTTGGACTATAGTATAACAAAACAAACTATACCTTTAGTTTTGTCTAATGTTTTCAACCACCGTAGAAAGAATTTGACTCATACATCAGTCACAATAACTATCATCTCAAAACTTATTCTGTGATCATTCTTATGTGAATCATTAATCATTATGCCCAAAAGCAGCATAATTATCTAACAGAATATGACAAAGAATCCCACAAAATATGGAAAAAACAGACTGAAAAAATAGTGAAAACAATGTGGTAACCAAAAGGAAAATCTGACAATCCAACAGACTTATGGAAATGGCACTCATGAGAATTAAACAACTTAATACTTGAATCCAGCTTACAAAATATTACAAAAACCCCTTTGTGCATATCAAACATGTATAACCTGCCTCAAATTTATGAAGGAAAATAAAGTACCTTTGTTAATAGATGCTCATCATCTCGGTTTCGCTTTCTCTGAACCTGAGGTCTAGGAGATCGCGACCGTCTAGAATTATTAGGTCTCTGTGTTCTGTCCTCTGGACGAAAAATATTGGTCACAACACTACGAAGAGGAAATATTTTATGATCATCCTGAGCTACTTCTTTCCATTCTCTACTGTGATGAATTCTAGAAACTTTAGATGACTTTTCTCTGACATCACCAGAATCTGAGAGCACATTCTGAGCCAAATGCTCCTGCTGCGAATTGTGTCTTCCAGACAGTTCATTCAATGAAGTGTTAGACTTAGGCACTTCATGAGGAAAAGATTGTTCCTGCTGCACATACCAGCAGATATTTGACGAGAGGTGATCCCATAACCTGCAGCCAGATGACGATATATGATGAATAATTACTGACAATAAATAATCATTTTGATGCCTGCTGCTTAGAGCATGAAGCAGTTACTGGTATCCAAAGAGAATGGTGTTACCAGGACACAAAAGTAGCACTGTCATCCCCCAAGAACACATTGAGTTCCTTCCTAGCCTCATCTTTGCGACGTCCATTCCTGAGTAAGACAACAACATATTCCTGCAAATGTATATTGAAAAGGTAGCAACTCTTGTTAAATAAAATGGTGAAGGACCACAGATATTTTAAGCATGCCAAGTATAATCAATCATTACTATCATCTACAAATTATTAGAGGCATTCTAAAAAGAAAAAACTAACCGGGAAACCATCTTAGGCAATCAGCAATAGGAACCAGAATTATCAGATACTTGATACAAGTCATATAGTACACAAAATTAGAACATTGAGCTTGAAGAAAATACAGTTTCAGAGCAACAAATAGCTAAGAGAAAAAAGATTACAATGTTGTCGCTAGTGAAGATGAGACAACAAAAGATCCACCAATATGAAGGCCAACATGGTCCAAACTTATCTACAACAATGCAAACCTTATATTCTTTAGTCTCAAACCTGTACCCCTCTGTAGCCATCAGAACACCTCACACAAACATATCCATCTAAGTTGCTACTGAATCTAATACTAGGCGAACAGAGACTTTGCTTTGTGATCCTTTTAGCTGCTCCATACCTTAGAAAACGTCAAATATTACCTTCCTATAGAAACCTAAAAGATCTCTTGCACCCTGAGGCCATAAAATTTTTCACTTTTGATTTGATCTTCCCTTTACAAAATCTCCCACCATGATAACCAACATAAAATTTAGTTCACATGTTGATGGCTTCCAACAAGATCATGAGATCATTATAGAATCCCAAAAAATCTCACGTGACCAATTAAATGATAATATCAATGCTCCATGTGACACCACAATAAACCCACAACATAAGACAATTATCATGTAACACTTGATAGTTTGCTACTAGATACTGGTGTAGGGAAATCTAGGGGGCGACATCACATGCGCAACGGAAGAATATAAAAATAAAATCCCCAAATTTCTCATCAATGTGTTCGTCGCCGTGTGAAGATTTGTGCGTAAAATCCGCGAAACATAAAACTGCATATATGAAAGATTGTGTTACCTAGGAAGACCGTATATCCCTGAATCCTTGTAGATCTCTAGAAGAGGGTGAAGGAGGTCAAGCGTCCTCCTCTCTAACAGTGATCCACACAACAGGGCTACGACAATGCTCCTCAAAACTCCAGGCCTGATATCTGAGGAGGAGAATGGGAGGAGAATAGAAGAGGCAACCCAAAAAGGTTCTAGCCTATGAATCATTAGTTCCCTCCTATTAATAGAGATCCTCTGTCAAATTAACCCTAATGGATCCTGCTCTATTGGGTATTGGATTTTCATCCAACTACCCAAGCCTCTTAGTTAGCGGATCTCTATCTAATAATCTCTCATTGGCTCTTATTGGATCTCATTCATAGAATCCAATAATTCATGGGCTTATTGAATATCCAATAAGATAGGAGCTCCGACGGATATCTTATATTCGAACCTCTACTTATCGCAACGCCTACCATATGTGTGTGATCCTCTAGGCCCAATATCGAGTTGGCCATGAGTCATACCTATCAGAACTCCTTCTGGCTCAGTGAATTATTATCTCCATAATAATTCACTCGACTCATCGATTGCGGACGTACTAGACCACTACGCTGCCCCAGACGATACAGGGAAATTCAATCCATTGGACCTGTCTGTCCTCAGATACCATATACCTATAGTCCCTCATTCATCTAAATCTCAGATACCATATACCGGGCATGGTGCTGTCAGACTCATACGGTGTATGCTCGAATCTCGCTCTAATCGGATTCTCCCGAAGAACTCTCTCTCAACCCGAATGACCCTGGCCAGGGATTTGTCTGAGCAAGAATACATGGGATATTCATCTCATAACACCGAGAGTGAATAATCCTCCATCGACACTCAATAGTTCTCGTAAGATTGGCTACCACTCCCAATGACCGGTTGTGCTAGATCTGAAACCTCCAGACCTATAAGTCTGGTATCAAAGAATGAAGTACTCATACATGGCATCCTTGGTGTCTCAAGTCTAAGGATCAGATACACTACTGGGACTACGAAATCACTGTCTGACAATAAGACATCATCAACCATCCATCATTCCGTAAACGGATCAATCAGTGAACTCATTCCCCAATGAGCACATGTATTGTATCCCTAGTGTCCCCGCACGAGCAGCTATAAGACCAACTGCATCCATCGTATGGACGGGTATACAACACGTCAGTCTATCCAGTTATCTCGATGTCCCTCTCGAGTAACCTATGACCGGAATTATTTAGGATTTGTGTTTAAAGGTGAATCGGTCTCATTATCGTGATCTCATCATGATCTGATTCTTATTGCACAGATCTATGGACATCACAATAGACTCAAACAACAGGCAATATAAAGTGATAAAATGTTAAATAATAATAATAAGCAAAAAGATTGTGTCCAATCACACGTGTCATCACTCACGTGATTGGCTTATAGGATACCTATAACTAGCAACTAGAGCCTAAGCATTTATGAAGAACATGAATAACAACCAGTTGCTAGCGATAAAAGTTTCCAAAAAGAACTACCAACTAGATTACTGTTAACAAATCTATTTTCTGGATGAAAAAAAAGGGAAAAAGCAGTACTTCAAGTATTTATAGAACTCATGGTGCTTGAATCTTCAGATCTAAGAAGGATTCTTAACTCTTTAATAAACATAAAATCTATTTGCTGAAAATGCTATCATAATAGTTAATGGTTGTTGTCTTACATTATTTAAGGGTCAAAAACCTCAACTGAGCCTAAATAAGGCCCTAGATACCGTCTATATTGATTGTAGGTTGAAATTTGAAAATTCCAAATCGGGATAACAAATTGAGGAGAAACAAAAAGAAAATGACAATCTGATATAACCCAACGGTCTAAGTCTGCTTTAATTGAGATGAAAAGTTTCTATATACAGCAAAGGACAAGAAAAACATAAGGATAATCTGGAGTTCAAAATTCTAGTGAGTTTTTAAGGGAGAACAAACACAAAGTGAATCAATATCAAAGCCAAGGCTTTCTAGTCAATATAGATGAAAATGAAATACAAACATAAAATCTGATAATTTAACACCAAAAATAATAATAATAAATACAGTACTTAATAGAAACAAAATATGCCATAAACAGAAAAAAGAGAAAGAAATTAGATAACAGAAAAGACATCAATTCATTGAAGTGCTGAAGTAGGAGAAAGAAACCTTCATTTTGTTCTTCTACCAAAACCTAGCTTTTATGAGACTTACATTATATACCCTAACTCGAGATCCTAACAAAATAAGCAACAAATTGAACAAAAAGGAGTACTCCGTCCATATGACGAGTTATCTTGTCTGCTCTAGAGAAGAGCCAGACATGTATCTACATTTTGTCTCTTCACTGAACACACAAAAAAAGCAAACAACTTGAGTTTTATGCTCATGTAATTTATTAAATTTAGCTTGTTGATCCTTGGTATGAAATCTTATAATCTCAACTGTACACCATCTGAACTCATTATAACTACTACATAACATAAAAAATCCAATGCAAGTGATAAACTGAATTTAAGGCTTTAATCGATCATCCAATTGCTCTTGGCCAAAGTTTTGATCATCTCACATTGCCAACATGATAATCACTTCTAATGGGCATGGCTCCCTCGAACTATGATCACAAGGTTCCTTTTTAGATAAGATCCTCTGACTATATTTTTTTTTCTTAATCTGAAGTCATCCTGCTGTCTCTATGAGAGACTAAATATAGATGTTGTTACATTTTTTCCTTCTTGATGGTTAAGGTGTTTGTCCTAGCTCCATCAACAGCATCACTGTAAAATAACCAGGGCCTACGAGGAAGACATCTGCAATATCCGTCTTAAGTATAGCACATTTCTTGAATCTCATACATCTGAAGCAACAAAGAATACTTATTTTAAAAATCAGGACTGCTCCTTTCCTTGTTACCACCTGTGAGAAATAAATGTTTAGAATAAAATTGCCTTTATATTCCTTGGAAAGAAGTTCAGAAGATACCAAGTTCAACTGACTACCTTCACATGTAAGAAGAGCACAGCAAACCTTGACAAATCTAGGGTTCTAAAAAAGTTTTCACCACAGTTCTAGTTATCCACCATGCCATCAAGGACAACTCTTCTACATCAACTTCTAGCGTCTATGTAGGAATATCATCTTCTGCCTTTTCTTCCTCAGCATCATCTTCAGGTTCCTATGCCATCTACAATTGCTATGATAAGCTTCTTTTCTGAAAACAAGCTCAGTATGACCTGTCTTCCCATAACAAAGAAATTCCTATGGCCATCCCTTTTTCTCAAACACCTGGCAACTTGGTGCTGAGGTAGCTAGTACAGCAAGTCAAGGTCATGAAGATATTAACCATGCTACCATGTTTCCAACACCATAAAGCCTTTGTGGTTTTGCCTCAATCTCCAAAGCATCATAATATGTATTGTCTGTTGTCAGTGCCAGCTAGCTGTGGAACATCTTTGTGTAGACCCCTATGATGTCACCCATCTGCTAAATCTATAAACTTTATTAGAGAGCTTGATCACAGCTTGTAGGTAAAAAATTTTCTCATCAAAGTTTAACATCCTCTGAAGTGTCAATCTCCCTACCCATCCTTCTGTTGTCATCCAGTTGTCACTGCATGCAGGACCCTTCAATTAAAGTGACCAACTGGATCTTTCTAAATGTTAACAATTGATATTCAACGAAAGATAGACTCAACTTAACACCTAATCAAGGAAAACAACTAGATTCATCTGACCTCTGAAATGCAAAACATTCAACTTCACATATTTGTCACCGATAGGATACTCACCTCCTATCAAGCACCTTTTTTCCTTCGAGGGAAGAAAGCATCCATCAAGAAGAAGATAATAGAGAAGACAAAGGGGGATTACATATAGAAAAAGAAGAGAGAGAGGACAAAGGTAAAAGAGAAGAGAACTCTAAAAGAGGAAATCTCATTGGGAATATAACTTCAATTCTATGCTATAAAATACTTAACATGTTCTCACTTAATACAGCAATAAACGACACCAAATGGAACCATAAACCATCCAGAACCATATAGCACCTGGTCTCAACCAAACAAGTCTCAAACTTATAGGAGTCCTCCCCTGAGTCTCTATCACCCAGGTGCAGTCTAGAGTCATTCTACTGACTTTGAGTCCACTTAAGACACTCCAAGTGGATAAAGGTTAACAAGATATTAAGATCCATTCCAAAATGTTGGGATCCTAAAGTAACGGCAATACAAGAAGCAAAGGACCTAAATAACTTTCCGCTTGAAGAACTTATCGGGGCCTTAATGACCTATGAAATGACATGTATAGATATGATGAACTTGAGAACAACATTCCGAATAACAGGAAGGACATGACACTTGGAACCAAAAAAGGTCACTTGGGTGAAAACTCAAGTGATGATGATGATGATGATGATGATGACTGGCACTTCTTACAAGAAGATTTAAAAAATTCTTAAAAAGGAACAAAACAAGACACTAAGAACAAAAATGAACTAAAAAAGGATCAAATAATTTGTTATGAATGCAAGAAGCCGAGACACTTCAAAAATAAATGTCCCCAAGTGAAAAAGAAGCTACCAAAGAAAAAGAATGCGCTCAAAGCAACTTGGGACAATTCGAGTGTATCCAAAGACAAAGAGTCAATCAACAAAGACAAAGTTGTAATTTACGCTCTAATGGTGCTCAATGACGAAGTAAGTGACTCAATCGAAGCTCATTTATCTTTTGATGAATTATTAAGTGATTTTCATGATTTGTTTGATAAATATAAATTAGTTGATAAAAAATATAAATTATTGAAAAAGGATTATACTTCTCTTTCTAGTGAACTTGAAAATTAAAAAATGAGCATGATAAGTGTATGTTAACTCCTTGTACTCAATGTGAAAAGTTAGAGTCATTTAAAAAAGAATATTTGTTACTACAAGAAACATTTGAAAATTTTAAAATGGGTAATAAATCTCTAAACATGATCCTTGCTAATAAGAGTCATGTTCATAGAAAGGAAGGAATTGGCTTTATGAGTAACACTCAACAAAAGCCAACTATCTTCATTAAAGGGCCTACATTACTCGTCTCACCTAGAGAAAAATATAATTTTTGTGAAAAAATTTATCATTTTGCTTATAAATGTCCATTTAAAAGGTATAGTCCACACAAATTAGTTTGGATTCCTATATGAACCATAAATCACTCGATGATAGGTAGATCTATTTATGAGAGACTCAAAGTCAAATGGGTATCTAAAGGAAAACTTCCTTTCTTATAGATATGTTTACAATCACAAGCTAGGAGCAAGAGATAGTACCTTGATAGTGGATGTTCAAGGCACATGATCGGAGATCCAACACACTTCTCTAAGCTCACTAGCCAAGACGAATGATATGTTACCTTCGGAGATGACAACAAAGGAAAAATTATTGGCAAAGGAACCATAGGTAACAAGTCAAACCTTTTAACCTATACAGAATAAGATTTTCATATGAACATTGCTTGTAAAATTAATTTTCAGACAATCATTGCTTGTACACCTCACTAGCAGATCAATTTGAGTGGTCGTATGTATGTAGCCAAAGCTAGTCAAAATCCCAGCAAAAACACCACCACATTTGGGAGAAAATGCACTGGACAATATGATGCAAAACATCAGTCATCTCAGACCCTTTGAACCCCTAAGTGGCACACCAGGGGATGGACCCCAATACTATATGAGGGACAACACATCTTTAGTAAGCCTACTTTTTATTCAATAAAAGAGATAACCCTTTGTGTGTAACCATTTTGCTTGCTTGGGAGAACTTCTATGCCTACTTGCTTTTGTAGGCGACAATGTTTTATCCAAAAGTTTATCATTCTAACCTTTTCTTTTAACCATTATGAACATATGTTGCTTGGGTGTCACATGCCTTACGTAATCTCAATCAAGTCCATGACAAAGTGGTATCAAAGAAGGTCAAGCAAGCAATTGAATCGCGTGTAGCAGGCAACATGGTGAAACTAGTGCAACTGTGCTAAAGGAACAACTTCAATATATACCTACTATAAATAAACGGACAAGATCTCAAGAAACAAGTAGAACCACTCAAGAGGAGTGTGGTATCTGTAGTGGTGTTCCAATGAAATGACCACCCTCCTACACAAAAGAGGCATAACCAGAAGAGCAACTTGAACCAAGGTTCGTTGTCACGACCCGAGCCTGATGGGCTAACTAACCCATCAACTTCGTTTGGCCTAAACCACCGGTCAAAATACTTAAGCTGAAGTTAATAGTAGTACACTCATCAAGCTCATATAAGTCAATCTTTATTTTGCTCACTTCCGATGTGGGACTAATCGAGGTGTTACAATTTCTCCCACTCAAGAGCTTGACGTCCTCGTCAAGACCCAGCATAGCCCAGATCAAACCCTAATATGGTGCATGTGAGACGTAACCCAATAATGGCTCCACGTCATGACGAATCCTTCCAACTCCATCCACGGGTAGCCCTTTCCTACTCGAGCCCCCTCACCATGCCCAAATACTAGGTCAGCTCTAATACCAAATGTCACGACCCGAGCCTGATGGACTAACTGACCCATCAGGTTCATTTGACATAAACCACTGGTCAAAATACTTAAGCTAAAGTTGATAGTACACTCATCAGACCTTTATAAGCTAATCTTAATATTGCCCACTTCCAATGTGGGACTAATCGGGGTGTTACATTCGTTTTTTCAAGTATCAGACCCATCTCGACGATTTGTCGGACCAGTATATACCAGTCAATACCGATGTACCAACACATGGTACATCGGTGCATACCAGTGTTTCAGAGAGGACGAAAAAGAGGGATAAGAGGAAGAGGCAATGGAGGAACAACGAAGGAAGAAAACAGGAAGAAGAGGAAACGGTGGAGGTAAAAGAAGAAATAAGAGAAGCAGTAGCCATAGCGTACCTGGGCAGTAGCAATAGCGTACCTGGGAAGTAGCGACAACAACGTCAATGTCGAAGCAACAGCAACAACATCGAAGCGGTAGTGGCAAGGCAGGGACTACGACATCGTACGCGAGAAGAGGGCTCATGAACACAAGCCCTAACATGTTTTTTTCTTTTTTTAACGCTGAGTTGGACAAGGCCCTAGCACTTTTTTTATTTTTAATTATTTTAACTGGACCACCGAAAACTTGGGTGGTCCGCGCATCGGCCCACTCGCTAAACACTCAACCATAGACACAAATATCAATCACCTAAAAACAACTATGATCAGGCAAGGCACAAGATTTGCATGTGATCTCGTTCCCAAACAGGTTCACAGCAAAGCATATGTAATTTGTAACAGAAGTACAAAATAGAGTTTGACCACCCCAAAGTACATTCCGTATAGTTATTTATGCATGCACTTTATCTTCAAACCATGTAACAGCTTTCTCAGCAAACATTTCTTAACATTTTTGTCCTACCAATACCCCACTTTGGGGTTCGCATCTTCTTTCTGACTATCTATCCTAGATGTAGTCCATACTTCTTAAAGAAGCAACATATGCAACAAAATGTAGATAGTTAACTGCCATACAAATTTAAGGAGCTTATATCTCATTCTGGAACCGACAGCAGCATAGGTTCCAATTTTACTGAAACAACTAAGAAGAATCAGTTTGAACTAAAACAGAAAATACATTTTCTGGCCCATATCATTTCTTAGTTCAGAAACCATAAGTGCTGCTCTAATTCAGGTTATGAAGTATCTACCGTACAGCAATGTCCGATCATAAAAACATAAGGTTAATCAAAACCTTATTCAAAAAAGCGACAATAGATTTTTTTACTTCACTATATTTGATATTTACATATGGAAACTAAGCGTAACAAAAACAATAAGCAAGGTACTTGGAAGAAGAGAAATCAATGTTAAAACAATCAAAAGCACCGAACATTAAAGATCACGGAAGAAGAAAACAAGAGAAGGCAAAAGGAGCTGTACAGCGAGCGTGTCATCAGTGTAATCGCCCATAAACTCCTTGAGCTTCTCCTTCACCCTCTCACGCAGCTTCGCCAAGCCATCCGTAGTGAAATTGACCTTAAACGTCCGAGCATCGCCGTCGCAATCGGAACCGTCCATGGCCAAGGCAGAAGAGGAGAGCACCAAAACCCTAATTCGATCGACAAAAACCCAAATCAAACCGAACCATGGAAGGTAGCGCGGGGCCGGAACGTCGATGGTGGCAGGGCGTGTGGCAACCGACGAGGGGCAGGCGGTGGGCCGGTGGCACGGAGGCAGTGAACGCGAGGGCGGTGCGAGTGGAATGCGATGCGCAGTTGTGTCGCGGCGGTGACGGACGGGATTAGGGCTCCTTCGGTTGGGAGGGTCGGTGGCGTGGTTTTCCTCGATCCTCCCTTCCCTTTTAACGAGGGTGATTACGAATGACGAGAATGCCCCCCTTCGCATCGACGTTGGCATTGCAAAACTTGGCCTTTTTCGTCTCGATAATTTAAGCTTCTTAAACACTGTAACGCAAAATTTTCCGATTTTTCTTTTTTTTTCTAGAAAATAATAATTATACGACTTGTTTTGTTATGTTATATTATTGAAACGACATGGTAGAATTGTATGAATTTTATTTGCTTTAAGCAAATCTTTTTTCTATCACCTATGTTTTTTTTCGGATAAATATAGTCTCTCTGGTGTTGCTTTTTGTTGTAGTGTAGATTCAAAATTTATGGTTTTAAGATGATATAATAAAATACAAGAAGTTTTAACTATAGGCATTTTATTATCATAATTTTCTATCAAACAATGTTAAATGTTGTTGTATTATCTTAGGTTGAAATTTTTCACTTTAAGTTTTTTTTTTTTGTAAAATGATATTTTTATAAGTATTTGAAATAGTATAGTGAAAATCACACAACCTTTCTGCCTTGGGTTTTTTTTTTTTTTGGTTGCATTTTGCGATAAGCGATATTCGTATGAATTATTTATTGTTATTTTATCGGAAATAGTATCGTTTTTTTTTTTTTTCATTGTCTTCTTTTTTCGATGAAATAATGTGCTAAGATGAAATTTTTAGTTTTTGAAACGAGAAAAATGAGATGGTAACAAAAGTTATCGAAAGCAAAAGGTTCATTCAAAAATATAAAATCTTCATTTTTGGCAAAACATTTTGACATAGAATTGTTATACGAACATCGTTTCGTAGAAAAATATGATAATGAACAAAGATATCGAATCGCTTCACAATAAAGAACATTGTTTTATTAAATAAAATAAAATTTTAATCCATATGATTTGTATTGCACACAAAAATTGGACGTAACGAAATATTTTT
Organism: Musa acuminata AAA Group; assembly: GCF_036884655.1. NCBI lineage: Eukaryota > Viridiplantae > Streptophyta > Magnoliopsida > Zingiberales > Musaceae > Musa > Musa acuminata. Next base: position 11,093,650 of record NC_088346.1, on the reverse strand, counting down.
AACAATAGAAGGATTATATGAACATTATTCTTAAAAAAAATACAACAATGAATGTTGTTTCTTGAGAAAAAAATGATGGTGATAAAATTAACTGAAAGTAGATGGTTTGCATGATTTTTGTAGTACTATTTCAAATATATAAAATTTTTAATTACATAATATTTTAGGACTAGAGAAATCATACAATATTATTTGTTGAGAAAATAAAAAACACTATATATCTTTCAACAAAAACTATGGTGGTGAGAAAACATTATTTTCATTGCACCAACTCAAAAAAATATAAAATTTTCACTTAGCACAACATTTTTGTATTAAATAAGTTGTGTGAGCATTATATTATGGAAAAACATAACACTAGACAAGTCATATGAACATTGTTTCATGCACAGTGAACATTATTGCATAAGAAAAGTACAATGATAAGAAAACTTGTCAAAAAAGTGAATGATTTGCACAATTTAATCATCATCAAATGTAAAATTTCAATTTTATTCAACTTTCTATCATTAAAAAGGTCATGGGAACATTGTTTCATAAAAAAATATGACAATGATAAAATTTACTAAAAGTGAAAGATTCTCATGATTTTAGTCACACTGTTTCAAAAATATAAAACATTAAATTTATATAGTATTATATCAATAGAGAGTTCATATGAATATTATCTCCCTAAAAACCATGATAGTGGTAAATTTTGCTAAAAGTGGATATTTCACATGATTTTCATGGCATTGTTTCAAAATTGTAGAATCTCATCTTAACACATGATTTTAACACTAGAAATATTGTATCATTATTGTTTTGCTAAAAAGGTTAATGGTGAATATTGCTTCGTGGGAAAATAAAATAGTGACAAAATCGGTCCAAAGAAAATTACCACACGATTTTTATCGCGGCATTTTCAAAATACAAAAAAATTGACCTTTTAGCATTATAGTATTTGTATGAGCATTATCTCATGAAGAAATACAATAGCGAGTGTTGTTTTATGAGAAAATACAATGTTGATATCATTTGTCAAAAGTGGATAGTTGGTACAATTTTTGTCACATTATTTCAAGTATATAAAATTTTGACATAGCACACCATATTAATGATGTAAAAAATAAGACTATGGAAAAATTTGTCATGCATCATTCTAAAAATATAACATTTTGACTTTCCATAACCCTTTTTAGTGGTCTAGAAATAGTACGAAGATTGTTTGAATCTCCAAAAAATGATGACATTAAATGTTGTTATGGGAGATGATGTGATGATAATGACAATGATGCATACAAATTCCATCGTGCTATTTCAAAATTGCAAAACTAGTTGAATGTCAATTTGTTAAAAAATCAAATAGTAAAAAAAAAATCAAATTCTCATGATCTTTGTCTCATTGTTTTGAGAATGAAAGATTTCGACTAAACTTTAAAGTATAACAACATTAGAGATGTTGTATGAATGTAGATTTTACAAAAAATAATATAATAGTGAAAAAAATTATCGAACGGATTGTATAATTTTATCACATCATTTCAAAAATATAAAATTATGACTTAGCACAATAGTTTAACGACACACGATTTTTTTTGCACTATTGTAAAAATATAAAATTTTCAACTTAAGATAATATTTTAGCCGTAAAGAATGTCGTATGAACATTATTTCATGAAAAACAAGAGAATGAATATAGTTTGGTGAGATAATGAAATAATGTGATAAGATTTGTCAAAAGTATTTTTTTTTTTATCGAATAGTTTTATATGAATATTGTTTCGTGAAAAAAAATATGATAGTGTCAGAATTTGTTGAAAGCGAATGGTTTATACAATTTTTATATCACAATTTGTCAAAAGTGGGTGATTCACATAGTGATCATAAACATGAAAGTGACAAAATTATAATATTTCTAGCTCACACAAAAATGTTGTACGAGAGATGTTGAAACACATGATAGAGATTACAACAAAATTTGTCGAAAGTGGATGGTTTGGGCAATTTTTCATCATTCAAAATATCATAATTTTTACTTAGCACAACATTTTAGCAATAGAAAGAGTCGTAAGATCATTATTTCATGAGAAAAAAAAAACATAACAATGAATGTTATTTTATGGAAAAAAATTTATGATAGCAACAAGTTTTGTGAAAAGTAGATGATTCACATGACTTTTGTTGCACCATTTCATAACTATAATATTTTGATTTAGCATAATATTATAGCATCAAGAAAGGCATATGAATGTTCTTTTATGAAAAATATGATATTGAAGAATATTAGTTATTTCATGAGAAAATGGCTGGTTGGCATAATTTTCATTAGGGAGTTTCAAAAAATATAATATTTTAACTCAACAAAAAAAATGTCATGTGAACATTATTTCACTATAAAAATATAACAATGAGATAATTTATCAAATGAACATGGTCGGCACACTGTTTAAAAATAAAAAAATTGATTTAGCAAACGTTATTTCACAAAAAATAAATTAGTGACAAAAATTATCGAAAGCGGAGGTTTGATGATTTTTCTTGTACAATTTAAAAAAAATCAAAATCTTATGCTAGCACTATATTTTAGCACAAGAGAAGTCATGTGAATACTATTTCATAAAATATATAATAATAATAAATAGCTCCTTCTATTGATTATGTTTTTACTATGGAATGTGATACTTCTGAAATAGGATCCATAATTGTTGGATCTATTGTTTTCTAGGTTGAAAGTTAGGTAATTTTGGAAGCATTGTGACATGTAGAAGATCATTGACACACGCATAGTTATTTACTCTTCAAGCTCTCAACAATTAATTGTGTCAATGTTTTGTGGAACCTATGAAGGATTTTTACTATTCCAAATGGATTCCAAAAGTCATTTTCCACATGACTTCAATATATATATACATATATATATGTATATATATATGTATATATATATGTATTTATATATGTATATATATATATGTATATGTATATATATACATACATATATATATATATATATATGTATGTATATATATACATATATATACACATATATATATACATATATATATATATATATATAATTACAACTTAAGTAGCTTAATTGTTCTTATTACATTGATGCCTAATCTACATGTATGATAATGTTGATCAATTTAATTCAACTCATGATTATAAATTTCAAGAAAACGTAATTGAAAACTACGTCGGTACTCGGTCATCGAATTCATAAATGAGATAAAAACGTTAATTAATCCAACAAGATTTAGTCATAATAAGATGGATTCCGAAAGATAAACAAAAAATAATAATAATCAAAAGATCGATGCAAGATTATATAGTACGATAACCCTTGACTATAAGTTTCATCGAAGCAAGATTATATAGAAAATTACATGTTAACTATATTCCAGCATGAATCACTTGAACATTTTCTCATACAAACGGTAAAAAATATTTCTCTTTCGTATTATAAAGAAACTCAACCTTATTCAAATTTTTTCCTCTATCAAAAATCTATAGATACATATGGTGTTCATAGAATGACTAATTTCTATATTGTAGACTTCCTTCATTCATAGAGAGATCCTTTACCTATTAGGGTTTCTTTTGCTTGCAAGAATATTGATTCTGGAAATCCAAAAAGTGTGTGAGCCAACCATGATTGATGGCCGGAAACAATCCGTGCAACCCTTCGTGGAAATTCATGAGCTAATGGTCATAGCATCAGTCCAAAATCTAAGAGAGAGAGAGAGAGAGAGAGAGTGTGTGTGTGTGTGTGTGTGTGTGTGAGCGAGTGAGAGAGAGAGAGAGAGAGAGAGAGAGAGAGAGAGAGAGGGGGAGGGTGTAAGATTCCCTACTGGCCGGTGGCAAAAAGGATGTCAGCGAGTGTGGAGGAGACTTAGGGTTAGGATACCTAGTAAATCTTAAAGGGGCAGTTTGTGGGTCCTCGAAATCAAATTGTTCCACGTGCTGCACAAAGCCGGGGAATTGGAAGGTCCGCTGAGACGGGCACGTCGTTGAACGGCCGATGCGCGTGCTGCTGCTTCTGCTTCCGCCTCCACATTAGCTGGGCAGACGTAGAGACCTTTTCCTATGACGGGAGGAGACTCCACCCCAAGATTTCTCGCTTTGTCACTATTCCATGGGTAACAATGGTCACAACAACGTTAACGTTCCATCCTCCACGATCACATCTCTTTGCCATTGTGTTTAATGGGACCGATGATTACTTTGATCGGTGCATCCGAGAGCAAACTACCGTAGAACGTCTGCACCAGCATCCAAATGACATACTTTGGCACCTTCTGCCTTTCCATGCATCATCTCACACGTACATCCATATCTTCCCTTCAACCTGTGTTATTTTACCGCGCATTTTTGGCTTCACATATGCATGATACATTCAGATCTAACAAGCGTCTGTGATGCCCACCATGTAAGATCCAGTAGAGCATGTGCTCCAAGGTGGTCTATAAGTCCTTGGATAGATGTGGCATGTATCGGCGTGAATGTGATCGGAAAGCGAGGAGAGAGATGGGGAGAAGGCCTTGTTGCTCCAAGGAGGGACTCAACAGGGGAGCGTGGTCTGCTCGAGAAGACCAGATCCTTACTGACTACATTACGACACATGGCGAGGGTAAGTGGCGAGACCTCCCCGAGAGTGCAGGTAAGAAGAATAGAATAGTGTAGTGTAGCTTCTCTCAGGAACACTTGTCTCGATTGCGATTGCTCGTGCGCCGATGTCTGATCGAGGATCGTTTGAGTCAGGGTTGAAAAGGTGCGGTAAAAGCTGCAGGCTCCGGTGGCTGAACTACTTGAGGCCGGACATCAAGAGAGGCAACATCACGGAAGATGAAGAGAACCTCATCGTCAGGCTCCATGCACTTCTGGGAAATAGGTAACCCCTCCTTCATCGCTCTCGTGCTGTCGTCGACTTGAACCTGTGAAAGGGGCTGTGTCGTGCAGATGGTCGCTCATAGCAGGCAGATTACCGGGGAGAACCGACAATGAAATCAAGAACTACTGGAACACGTACCTCGGCAAGAAAACGTCGCCTCAGCTCTGCATCAGAGGATCATCAAGACGGAAGGAAAACAAGAAAGGAGAGTCGTCGGTAGAAGAAGTGAAGGCAAGGGATGGGCAACCGAGTCAGGTGATTCGGACCACGGCTGTGAGGTGCAACAAGGTCTACCTCCCATCGCTACGAGAAGAGCTACTACCGACCGATAATTACCATAGCTATGAGCTTACTCACCACAATGAGAGCACGTCTTCGTTGGTCCTTCGAGATGCTGGCCCTGTCGATTTTCTTGCGGACTTCGACATGGATGAACTCATTTCGAGCTTCGAGGATGATGGCCTCTTGCAACGATGTATTGACGAAGCCCACGACGACGGCAACTTCAACTCGCTATGGTTCTGCGACGCCGTGCAGCAAGATGCGAGAGAAGGTACTGGCTGCCCGGAATCGCATGCAGCCTTTGAGCTTGAAAGCTTGGCTTCTCCGATGGATTCTGCAGAAGGCGAGCAAAAGAATTAATGGAGGGCGAAGCAAAGGTATCTTGGGAGTCACCCATTTCCACTTTATGTCGGATGCATTCATGTGTTGGACCATAAAAGTAATAATCCCCCTTCTTCGGCTCCTCGGATAAGTTTATGGGTGATTTCTCTGTAAAAATCCTTTATTCAGCTTTTCTCGAAAGGCCTTTTCTTTTTCTTTTTGTTTTTCCAAACAGTATCTTTAATTAAAAAAATATTCAGCTTTTCCAAACAATACCTTTGATTCAAAAAATATTTAATTTTTTTTCCATTATAATGTTTTGACCATAATAATAGAGAGAACATTGTCAATGAGTCAACGATCACATAATTTACGAGATTAAGAAATACCATAGAAATAATATTATGATATTTATTTGTGTTAACAAAAAATAAAAATATAAAGCTCTTGTTAGTATAAACAACCTTAAGTCGTGGTCTCGGGATCAACGCGGCTTGGTTCAGGTCCGGATGACGGGGATCTCCCTGGGACGTTCCTCGGGACTACTGAGGTGGCCGATTACGGTGGTCCGATCGGGACGGGGTCGTCGTTTCCTCCGGGCAAGAACTCCTCGCATGCACGTCCGGTGGGGACCTTTGGCTTCGTACTTGCACAAAGGTCGCTAGCGAGCTGGTCGCGCAGGTGTGGTCTCGGGCAACATGCGGCCGAGGAGCACAATGCAAGCGGGTGGGCTGCGCAGGTATGGTCTCGGGCAACATGCAGCCGAGGAGCACGACGCGGGCGGGCTGGCCGCGCAAGCGTGGTCTCTGGCAACATGTGGCCAAGGGGTATGACTCAGGCGGGCAGGGCGTGCAGTTGTGCACTCGGGTAGTCTACGACCGAGGGACACGACTCAGGCGGGCAGGCCGCTCAGGTGTGGTCTCGGGCAACATGCGGTCGAGGAGCACGAAGCAGGCAGGCTGCGGCCGAGGGGTATAGCTCAGGCAAGCAGGCCGCGCAGGCGTGGTGGACTCGGGTAGTCTATGGCCGAGCCATGTAGATACAGAAGGGGGTTAGGCTAGAGCTAACCGCGAGCCGGGAGGCGATCAGGTAGATACTGAGCCTTCGCTCAGAAGAGACTGAGGCATGGCCTAGATTCCTTTTACGATGACTACATCGGATAGCCACTGCGGGTGTTTGACTTCTTCTACGGAGCCCGTTGCTAAAAGTCGCTCCTTCTCCTCATGGCCACCTAGGCCTCAGCCGCGATGTACTGGTTAGCCCACTGGAGCATATCTGATACTATGGTGGGGGGTTGCTCCACGAGGGACCAACAGAATCCGGAAGGTCATAGGCCTGTCATAAACGCCTACACTAACAAAGAGGGATGAGCGTCCGACAACCCCCGGATTTGTGTTGTAAAGCGATTCACAAAATGGGAGAGGGGCACATCCTCCCTCTGGTTGAGTCCGAGGAGAAGCGTCGCGGAAGGCTTCGGCCGCGCATAGGCCACGAAGTGGAGCTCGAAGTCCTTGATGAGCTGGTCGAAGGAAGCGATCGTTCCGGTCTTCAAGCTGCCATTCCACGCGTGGGCCGGCCCTCTTAGAGTGGTGGGAAACGCTCTACACATCGAAGCATCAGAGGTTCCGTATAGTGTCATCTAGGCGCGAAAAGCAGCTACATGGTCCTCTAGGTTGGTGGAGCCATCGTAAACGTCCAAGGAGGGGAGCCGGAAGTTCGAGGGGACTGTTTGATCCTGTATCTCGAGTGTGAACGGAGATCCCTGGTGTGCGTCCTCCCCGAGCTCTCCCCTCGACCTGCGAACCTCCTTCTGCACCTCGCCCAGTCGCTGGCTGATGAAGCGCAACTGGATTCGAAAAGAGTCAGTAGGATCTGAAGATAGTGCATCGGGTTCCAGGTGACCCCTCGGGTTTGCCGTCACTCGATCCCCAAGTAGGGCCAATGGGACCCGAGGTGAAGTGGGAAGCTCCCGAGGTGGTGTGCGGGCTTGAACGGGTGGCTCCTATCAGAGCTCGGACTTGATGAGCGAGGTCCTGAAAGGCCTCGGATGACACGGGCGACGGGTCGGCTGGGGCTCCTTTGGGTGGCGACCAGCCCGGGTCGTTGAATAACCGCCAATGGCGCTCTAAGGTCGCAATGGGGTGTTCCCCCGAAGCACCGATCGGGTGTGACCCCTTAGCCGCAAGCTCGTCTAAGTCGATCGAGTGATCCCTTGACATTCGGGCCCTCCTTCTAGCGCCAAAATGTTAGTGTAAACAACCTTAAGCCGTGGCATTAGGACCGACGCGGCTTGGTTCGGGTCCGGATGACGGGGATCTCCCCGGGACGTTCCTCGGGACTGCTGAGGTGGTCGATTACGGTGGTCCGATCGGGACGGGGTCGCCATTTCCTCCGGGCAAGAACTCCTCGCCTGCGCGTCCGGTGGGGACATTCGGCTTCACACCTGCACAAAGGTCGGGTCGGGGTGCTTGGCCCGACCCCTCCGACGATCAAGTCAGATGAGGTGAAGAGGGTTTCTTTAGCTCCATTCTCCCTCCTTTCCCCCATTTCGTTTAGAATGCGAGGGTATCTATAGAGAAGCTTACTACTTCCTGATGTGCCCGCTTGTAGGGGGCAGACTTGTACTCCTGGTAGCGTCTGACACTGGTGTTGGCGTGGCGTGAAGGACCGAGCTTGAGCAGGATGTTTATGCGCCTTGACCGGCGTTCTGGTCCGTTTGACCAGGTGCTGTCAGGTCAATCGAGGCGTGAGGCATCATCTGGGGCATCTGACGTTAGCTCGAATCTTGTCGCCATTATTATCCTCATCATATTCCCCCCGGAAAGAAGCTATTCGTCGATCGTCGTAACTGGAGTCTGAGGCATGGCTTCAGCTTTCAGTATTTGTTCTTGCCGGGTGGCTGCTGGTCCGTTACCAGGGGCGCGGTCCGAATTTAGCAAATAAGGGAGGCTGGGCATGCGGCGGTGGTCTCGGACAGCATGCGGCTTGAGGAGAACGTCTCAGGCAGGCAGGCTGCGCAGAGGAAGTGGTCTCGGAGAGCATGGAGCCGAGGAGTACGACGCAGGCGGGCTGGCCGCGCAAGTGTGGTCCATGGAGCCGAGGAGCACGACGCAGGCGGGTGGGCTAGCCACGCAGGTGTGGTCTCAGGCAACATGCGGCCGAGGAGCACGACGCAAGCGGGTGGGCCGCGCAGGTGTGGTCTCGGACAACATGCAGCCAAGGAGGATGACGTAGGCGGGCTGGCCGCACAAGTGTGGTCCATAGAGCCGAGGAGCACGACGCAAGCGGGCTGGCCCTCTTGACGGGGATTACGAGGATTAATTAACGAATACCAAAACCATTAAAAGGTATATTTTTTGCATATGATCGAAGAACTTCTCAGTATCTTCGATCAAAATTACAAGGATTAATTAAGCGGTACGGATAATTCACAGTAGAAAGAAGGAGCGGGTCGAGATCAACGTAAGACTCCCCAGCTTCAGCTCCTCTTGACGGGGTCGAAGTTGGAGACAGAGATGACGGCCCCTCCGATAGCGCCGAGAACGACGCCGCTAGCAACAACGCTGAGCGGGAAGTTCTCAAGGTTCGAGGAGAGGCTTGGCTGGGCTGCCAACGCTGACGGCCTGCTCCTTCACCGACTTCGGCGGCTGCGACGACGACTAGGAGGCGCGAACCTCGTCGCGGCGCTGCGACCTCGGCATCTGCGTGACAGACCCTCTTTCGGGTGGAGGAGGGGTGAGGCCACCATGCCGACGGTCACCGCCGCCACAGCAGACGTCATCGGGTTTGTGCTCGCTGTAGCTCGGGGTGGTGAGGAGAGGGAGCCGTCGATCAAATGGCTTACTAGAGAAGAGGTTTGTCCTAAAACGGATCGGGAAGAGGGAAGCTGACGCGTGGGAATGTATAGGTGGATGACAGGCTGGAATTGGATACAACACTCCAGGTCAGCGAGTGCATCCCATGTGGAGGCTTGTGTATGATATATATACACACGTATACATATAATTTTTGTGCTTGAAGGATATACTTCCACACCTTGGCATGTCCAGTCCGTTAAATACGCAAACTTGGTCGATAGATCATTGCGTGTCTGCAATAATCTGTAGCGAAATGTTCCAATTCGCCCTTTGGGAGCTATGATTGCTGGCCACAGTCAGGCCGGCAAATGTTGGATGGGAATTGGTTGTGTTTGCTCCAATGCAGCTGAAGCCTAATGAACACATCTGTGGCAACATCATACGTGCATGCACAACCCTTTCGGGAGTGACACAAGGTACCAACAAGGTTCATGGTGGTTTGCTGAGAACTGGGTGGTACGCCATACCTTGTGTCTGCAACTCTCGAGTGTCACTTTACATCGGATGTGATTGCTTCGATGATGCCTTCAGTTCTCCACGACCCTTGATCAGGACAATGCTCGTTGGACTCCTGCATCTGCAGAAACACTGATGCTATAGCTCATCATTATGTCCAGGTTGCACATTAGTCATGATCACGTTGGTCCTGACAATAGTATGCCTTGGAGCAGTAGTCAATGGCTTTTAAGTATTAATACTCATTTGGTATGATTTCTAAAAATAAGAATAATAATTCATAAGATCAAATGGGGCTTAAATCTGATATCTATCATTTTATACAGAAGAGAGGAAGTGAAGAAGTGTAGTGTTAGAAACATTTGAAGTATTAGTCCAATTGTATAAACATGATGTACAAACGTTCGGTCACCTCAACCGTAGCTTACCGAAGGTGACGGGATCCCAACGGAGCCGGAGCGTCTCCTCTCCTCCTATAAAAGAGGAAGAAACCTGTTTTTTTGTTTCTGTCAACGGAGATCGAATAATGGGGGAGAAGAAAAATTAGTAGAGACAGAAAAGAAAAAGAAATCAAATGGAGCGATGTAGCCGATCGAAGAACCCGTCGTTCTCCTCGTCTCTGCTCGACGCCATCTACCGCTCCATGGACGATGAGCACGGCGATAAGAGCCACCGGAGAGCACCCGGCCGTTCCTCCAACCACAAGAAGCAAGCGGAGCAACCCACGGTGGCACCCTCCACCGGTCACTGCCATTACCGACCCAGCGTCACCGAATACCACCGCCGCAGCGTCCCTCCCTCTTCCAGCTCCTCCTCCTCCTCCTCCTCAGCTTCCTCCACCACACCCACCGCCGCCACCACAAGCAGCAGCTCCGCTGGCTTCTCCTCGTCGTCCGACGTCGAGTCCATCCGATCGGACGGCATCCCTCGGCCCGATCTCCTGGACCCGGGGAAAAAGAAGAAGAAATCCAAGTGCGGATCGATCCGTACCGGGCTCCGGAGTCTGAGGAAGAGCAGGGAGCCCGCCTCGGCTGCGGTGGCAGGATCGTCGCCGGCGTCTCCAGGAGCGCGGCTTGCGAGCTTCCTCAACGCGCTGTTCGCCTCAGCGGGGAGCCCCAAGAAACCCAAGATACCTATTCCCGCCGCTGCGTCGGTGGCGGCCGCGGCAGGTGGAGGTGGGGAGGACTCGGCGTGCTCGTCTTCCACGTCCAGTTGCAGGCGCTCGTGTCTGAGCAAAACGCCAACGGCGGCGGACCGGCGGCGAGCGTCGGGGGCCGATGCGGGGAAGCGGTCGGTGCGGTTCTACCCGGTAAGCGTGATCGTCGACGAGGACTCCCAGCCCTGCGGCCACAAGCGCCTCCAGGACGACGCGGGCAATACGGCGGCGCCGGTAGCGGCGAGGGTGGAGGAGCTGCTGAGGGCGGCGGGGGCGGGGGCGGAGGTGGAGGCAGAGGAGCAGGGAGACGGCGACGGAAGCGAGTCGAGCTCGGATCTGTTTGAGTTGGAGAATCTGACGGTTATGATGCGCGGTGGACGGTTCCGCAATGAACTACCCGTGTATGAGACCACCGACCCTCACACTAATCGCGCCATCGCTCAAGGTTTGATCCATTAGGGTTACATATAATACATTAGTAAAAAATAAAGACAAAAAAATCTACAAAGAGGTAAGAAAAAACAAAAAAATATGTGTCTGTAATATTATTTATATCTCTTCTCTAGAAATCGTGTTCTATGGGATAGTCATAGAAAACGTAAATCAAATAAAAATAGTGAGTGTTTCTTTTTTTTTTTCTTTTTTTTTTTTGTTATGTGACAAGCTGTAAATGGGGAGTCGTTGGAGTAAGCGTATGGTGTAAGTATAAGTGTGCAGAGCAGCAGGTAAAAGAGTAATGGAGGCAGTGCACTTAATTAGGTAAGGAGGAACTTGAACACCAATTGTTAGAAAAATATTAACTGTTATTAAAATATTAAATAGTAATGAAATATAAAAAATGAGGGAATTATGATAAAACATAAGGGAAAGTTTAGTATTTTTCTTTAAAATTATTATTATCATCATCATTCTTGGCAAACTAGTTAAATCCATCACGAGCATGATCATGAGGTGTAGACAGTCACTTCCTCATAAAATCATTCACGCTAATAATTATAAGGATTGAGAATTAATTGTACGCTAATAATTCAGGAGCCTTTAATTTTTATTGAAATAGAATTAGTTGTGAAATTATATATATATATATATATATATATATATATATATATATATATATATATATATATATATATATATATATATATATATATATATATTGTTCATTATGGGGAACACAATTATGATGGCTTTCTCCTCTCCAACGCTAATCTGGAAGATGTCACACGCTAAAAGAGATGGAAGACAAACGTTGCCTGATTGAGTTGGCACATAGATAGCAATAGACAAGAATTAATTAGTATGACCAATCAGGAAGATAGGAGGGTCGGGATGGACCACTAATCCACCACTAGTATAATTGGCATCGTCACGTCTTAATCTCTTGCCCAGATGTTAGTTAGTGGAAAGGGAGATGGCTGCTGCCCACATGGAGATGTTCTTCCTTTGTATCATTAACCGGTGCATTCTATGAGAGAGAATGGTTGAGGTTGTGTTGGTAGGCAAAACAACATTGTGTTCTGCATGTAGTAGTGCGTGGCCAAAGACAACCTACCCATCCAGGAATTGACTCTCACTTTCTACGCCCTCCTCATCTCTAGTTTCGTTACTTCTATTTCATAAGTCTGTCAGGTCTCTCTTATCCTCAGAGACATCTTTTGAAGTTCACATGCTAGAGGGCCCGATGCTTATATCTCGGTCGAACAAACTTGCTCCCGAACCATGCACCTTGATTACGAGCCCTTGGCTCTCCTACGAGAGGGAGCAATGATAAAGTTATTTAGTCCCACATTGGTTAAGGAGCATGAGAACTAAAGATTCATCAGTCCGTCAAATCTCTCTTATTATCAAAAGTATTTTTTGAAGTTCATATGTTCTGAAAGGATACATCGACTTTTAAAATTATATTATAATCAAAACTTACAAATAAAATCATGATTTTTAAATTAAAAATTAAAAGAAAAATCGTGATTAGAATCAGATATAATGAAAATAATTCACCACAAAAAAAAAAAAAATTTAAGACAATAACGGGATGAGCCAACACAACATCAATCTATTTCTCGAGTTGTCCTGGATGTGGAGACTAGATTCCCTGCCGTGCTGGTGCCACTACGGCACATCACCACCTCCCAATCAAATTGGTCCGACCCCGAACCGATGCCCGCACCGAAAGTTCCGCGTCTGTGCATGCACGTGTACCGTTTGGTTTAATGCTCCAAAGACGCCCGAGCGCGCGGCACGCACCCGCTAGCGATATGGGGATGTGACTACATCGCCCGCTGTTGGCCACTGACGGCGAGACGTTGAAGGTTGATCTACCCTTCGCTACATCCTTTGTAGATTATTCGAAGGTTTAATCCAGCATATGAAATATGATTTGAATTCCTAAGCTACCTGTTAAAGATCGATAGATGGACAGAACGTACTGCAGCAGCAAGACGAGCAACGACGATCCTTCCAACAACGTATCAACGCGATGATTCGTACCCCGCAGGACGAACGTCTCTTCTCCTAACCATTTACCCTTTTGCGTGAAAGGCCCCTCGTACCAACATGTCATGGAGCTAATGGACAGGCGGCTATTTGGCTTTGCGACATCGACGACAGGACACCGGCATTTTTGTCAGCGTTATCTATCTAATGCGGTTGTTCGTGGCAGGGATCCATGGGTGGAACACATGCATGCAGTCACACAACGTCAATCAGCATGTACGACCCTCTCCCTCTCTCTCTCTCTCTCTCTCTATTTCTCTCTCTCTCCCCCCTCCAATGGCAGAGTGGAGGCACCTCATGAGAGGATGGCGTAGGTTACAGAAAACCCCATCGGCGTCGTAGTGTGGCTTCGGACGATGCCGCTGTTTCCGGCATATCCTTCTTGACATAACGGAAAGTCGCCTATATGTATCTTTTCAAAATGATTGACTATCATTACACTGATATTTTTATATTATTATTATAAAAATCAAAATATATTATTATTATAAAAGAATAATATCAGAAATATGATATGTATCTTTTTCATGTTATTAAAAAAAATCTTTATTTGATATCTTAATAATTGATACACATGATCAAAGAATATTTGTAATATCTTAATAATATTATGTATCGATGTATTCTCATTTAATTTCTTTGATGGAGAATATCTTTCATTATCTCCTAAAATTTTTTATAATAATTAATTTTTTTTATTGACCGATAATTATAATCATAATTCAATCATATTTATAATATATTTTATCTAAATAGACCGGATCACATATTATAATATAGAAAACTTCATTCATATCATAATTTGAATAGGGACAATGCTATTCAAACTATATACATATCTTTCCAAAATGATTCAAACAACCATCATTGCACCAACATTTTTTTGGTATGGCAAGCATCAATTTTTTATATTTATTTATAAAGAGATAGATGTCTCTATTTTAGTTTACTCGACCAGGACGATCTGTTTCTTATATTTTGGCTGATCCGTTGCATGGAGGATTTCAAAACCTTATCGATCGGTTGGCTAAGTTTGCAGACGTTTGGATTGGGTTTCAATTCAAATCTTCGTTCAGTGTTATTGCAATGGTAACATCGTATATATCGACCGATACAACATTAGCAGCAGGTGTTTATGCGTAAAGTAAAGTGAGAGACATATGATGTGAGGATAAAAGTAATAATATAGGACACATGATGACAAGTAGGAACTTCAACTGGAAATGATGCAAATCATCATGTCATCCAAAAGTATTCTTCAGATGTCCACATTTGCTATGGCTTCATCCCACTCCAACAGTTGTGAGGTCTACATTGCAATATATATATATATATATATATATATATATATATATGGGGTGATGTATTCTAATGGGAAAACTATGTTGAGGCCATTCAAAACAAATAATTGTTTGTGAATTTACTCACAAAGATAAATAATAACTTATTGGATGAGTTGAAGTATAAAAGAATTAAAATCTAATTACTAAAGTAAACTTTGCCGTAAGAAACACATCCATCCCAAATGGATAAAATTACATGAAATCCATCCATTCTATAGGGGTAAAATTGTGTCCACGATTTCAAGTCAATTAATTTGGTTTCCTCTGATGTGAATGGTTAGTAAACATTGATTTTATCTTAGAAAAATGCTACATTAAATTGAAACCATCCATACGAATAATCAGAAATAATAAACTAAACAATCTAAATGAATGCGTGATTTATCTGTCGGCGTGTCAGCCTCCCCACCCACAGCTTGCTCGGATCACGACCGCGTCCACGCACCGACGATGTGATCACGGAGGACGTCCGCCATGCGCGTGTAAACTGCTCGACTGTTGGTCGCTTTGACTTGGGGCCAATCCCCTTGCGACACCCGTAGATGCTGCAGCTACTCGTCAAACCTACAACATCACCCGGAGAATGGCCGGTGCATTGACGCATTCCAAAGCTTAAAGATGGAGAAGAACCGTCCAGCCACCGCCTTGACTTCCCGTAAATTGCTAAAGGTCAAACAAAATGATCCCCGAAACATTTCCAAGTCAAACCATGCATGGTTTCTTCTATTTACTATTCTCGAGTCAAATCCTGGGAAGCAAAAGCAAGCTCCTTTGCTTTGGTCATTAACCTTATGTTGACGTTCGAGTACCAGTCGTCTTCCACGGATTCATACAGCTCCCTTCTCATGTTTCCTTGCGGAACACTTTGTTGTCTAACTCGAAACACACAGCTAGCCGTGCGATCGACACGTCCAACTTTGTCTTCTCCTACTTTACTCCATCTAAAGGCCGAACGACTAATGGAAGGAAGGTTGGTATGAATCAGTTGTCTCTCCAGCCCTCGTCAACATCCAAGTGAGAACAACATGTAATCTGTCCTCCTAAAAGTCCTTTGCTCGGCCGACTTTACCATCGAGTTCGTCGTCCGTCAGACTCTTCTTCACGTCATGCGTCATCCCCATCGAAGTTAGGTGCTCATTACAGTTCCATGATGGAACAAACTGGTGAGGCGGCTGGCCGTGGAACAAAGCTTAGGCTGACCATTTCCTGTCACGGATCAAGCAACATCGAGAACTCAACTACCGCGCATTTAATTAGTACAAGTGCGAGCATTACGGCTTTGCATGTCGCCTTCATCGACTCGTCGATCCTGCTGCATTGATATGAACAACCTGAAAATGAACTCTCTGCCTTGCAAATGAAGCAGCTCCGATGACCGCGTCATGCAAACTTGATTAGCACGCCGAATACCTACGAACAGCAGAATAATTAGTATGGTCTCATCATCATCATCCTATGCTGTCGAAGCCCGCAGAAGATGATCTCGATGCTTATTAATTATTATTATGCTTTGTGGTTCTCTCAGCTGAGACGTGGTTCGTTTCAGTCACCACATACATTACCAATTAATGTGGATCCTATCGATCTCCAGATCAGTCTTAGGGTGTTTAAGCGATTACGGATGGGATGTAACTCGTGCGTACTTCAGTCCTATAAATCGTGATCATCAAGTACGTAAACGATTCCATCTGCTTCGTATTTACATTTTTTTTATAGGAGAAAGCTAATCTCCAACTTTGTCGTGGAGCATCATGACCTTCTCTTGTCAGCATCACCATCTCCTTCTCACGACCGGACTTTATATCATATATCTTTTGCCGACTGCTTTATCGAACAGTTGCGTTGACCAATTCTACGCTACCAAGGCATTAAAGAAGACATATATGCAACCCATAAACCATACTAATACATAAAACGAAGTGCAACATCAATTATGTTTGATATTAGTCTTGGCGAAGTATGCATCCCCACACTCGTACACAGCTGCCGGTCGTCCATGGCGGATGAAAGCAACAAGACTAACCAGTCAATTCGTTAGGCAGGTTTTTATGTGAACACATGACTTTCTAGAGCTCCATAATTCAAACTCGAGTTTCATGGTTGATTCATTCGAACGAGAACCGAATCAAAATCGAATCCAGTTTAAATTTCTTAAAATTGAAATCGAACCTTTTATTCTGGTTTTTAGCTTCTTTTGCCCTTGAAAAGGGAGGGCGGTGCTGCTGCATTGGTCTCCAAATTAGTAGCTGCTTTCCTTCCTCCTCCTCCTCCTCCTCCTCCTCTCTTCTTTGTTATATACACATAGATACATAGAAGACAGGTAGAACACGCGATCTCCCTTCTTTTCTAACTTTGTTTCTTCTTCTGTACTGCTCAGATTAATAATGTAAGAACGTAGAGAAAAAGTAGTGTGGCGATTTAGACAGTCCCTTTCATTTTTGTGAGGATAGCACAGAACTTCCATCTCTTTCCTTCCAGTAAGGGACGAAAGGATCCCAATAAACCTCAAGTTCTAAAGTCAACGTTAGCGATGAACTATTCCTCCAACGAAGAGCTCGTTGTCTTATTTTGTTTGATCCACTGTTGCTGCTTTCACAAACCTACGCAACAGCTAATAAGTTCGATACACGTGGCTTCCTATTCCCTTAGCTTTGGAATCATGTGGGTGTTATTATGCCCTTTATAAACCCACCCAAATTGTTGTCCTCCCATCGGTTATTTGATATCCATCAATTAATTATTATTATTATGACGTCGGAATCCCATCCGAGCGTCGGAGGACGGTGTGGCGAATTGGGCTGCGTTACATACGTTTAGGTGTTTGACCACACGTGTGGCGGATGTGGGTCAACACGGATCTCCGTTCAAAGTGAAGGAATCACACGAAGGCAAAAACCATTCGCACGTGGAGTAGGTGGGGGCGCCCTGCCCTATTCATTCGGACCCCACCAAGTTCGCATGCCCTCAATTCTTTCACCATATGACAGTGGTCTCCCCCATTAACTCAGTGGGTGAGAGGCGACGTGGCCACCATCACACGCTCCCAAAGCTACTTTGTTATGTATACTTTTTCCTCTTTTTCTTGGCCACGTTAGCACGGTGTGAACAACGAGTTACTTGTGCGAACACCAGCAATGATTGATTACTGCTTACGTGGAATATTCAGGAATATCTGGCAATTTCACCTACTTGGCATCAGATTGAATCCGTTTGGGTTCGGTTCGAAATCATTCTACTCGATTCAATTTTGATTTTGGACCGGTTCAATTTCGGTTCAAGCCGTGGGGGTCACTGGGATTCCTCCGCGAAGAGCGCACATGTTTTTTGCTAGCACGCGTGTTGCGAAGAACACGACCGCATCACATACACTGTACTCGTTTCCAGCACCTGATCGCACTCGCCTTCCCCCTTCCTTTGCTTCACCATTTATGGATGTTGCAGGTCAAATACGTAGATAAATAAGCTAAGATTTTTCCGAGCGAAATAAATCATATTATCCTTTTACACTTGGGATAATGGAAACCCATACGATTTCTACATGTTCTGTTTGTGTTCCGTCATGCTTACGGGACTGGATTGGTATTTTAGGATTTGTGGTGGGCATCGGCGGTCCTTTGAAACGGACGTCGTTGCCGCGAAGCTGCCATTTGGCCCTTATTTATCGCGAGGGAGAAAGCGTGTCCGTGTTGCAATGCCCATTTTACCCACTCGCCAGCCCCTATATAGTAGGACTTGCCCACCTTCCCCTGTTCGACCAAGGAGAGTCACCAAAGAAGGGGAGGAATTCAAGCGGACAGGAAACCAAGTCTTGCGCTTCTGCCCAAAAATCTACTGTTTCCATCGGGAAGTCGAGATTTTGGGAAGGGGAGGATATTGGATGGCTGCCTCTCTGGAGATCTTTGGCTCTTCATTGCTCCCAAGGACCTGCCTCCTTTCTTCTTCCAGCTCGCCGCTGTTTGGAGGAGGCGAGCAGAGGAATCTTTTCTTCCCTTGCAAGCAGAGGAGGAGCTGCACGGCAGGGCGAGCGGTGCGGACTCCGGTGGCCGCCGTGGTGCTGACCGAGAGGTTCGCGAGGGTTGAGGCGGAAGAGAAGCCCGTGAGGTTTAAGGTCAGGGCGGCGGTGACGGTGAGGAGAAAGAAGAAGGAGGATCTAAAGGAGACGATCGCGAACCAGCTCGATGCTTTCTCCGACAAGATTGGGAGGAACGTGGTGTTGGAGCTCGTCAGCACCGAGTTCGATCCAAGTAGGCTGACTCCCTCTTCCTCCCGTTTCTGCCGGTTTGGATGAATTGTTTCTCTTCATCTTATAGCTAATATTTGGTGCTAAAGGAACGAGGAAGGCGAAGACCAGTAACATGGCGGAGCTGAAGGGCTGGTTCGAGAAGAAGAACGCCAAGGCCGAGCGGGTGGTCTACACGGCGGAGTTCACGGTGGACTCCAGCTTCGGCGAGCCCGGAGCGATCAAGGTGCTCAACCGGCACCAGAGGGAGTTCTTCCTGGAGAGCATCGTGGTCGAAGGCTTCGCCTGCGGCCCCGTCCACTTCCCTTGCAATTCTTGGGTGCAGCCTACCAGAATCCACGCCAGCAAGCGGGTCTTCTTCAGCAACAAGGTCCTCTATCCATCCTCCAACGCAGAACTTGGACGCACAGAATTCGGATCACTAACAATCATCATCGTTTGCTGTCGGTGCAGCCTTATCTGCCATCTCAGACGCCCTCAGGACTGAGGAACCTGAGGCAGCAGGAGCTGAAGGAGTTGAGGGGCGACGGCAAGGGCCAGAGGAAGCTGACCGATAGAATCTACGATTACGACGTTTACAATGACTTGGGCAACCCCGACAAGGGGATCGAATTCGCCAGGCCAACCCTGGGAGGGGAGAAGCTGCCTTACCCAAGGAGATCGAGGACAGGGAGAGCCCCCACGAGCACAGGTATGAGACGCAGCCAGTCTGCAACCTCTCGGTCGTAACTCGCTGTCCAAAGTTGAATCATTCATAGTCTTACGATTAGGAATTCAGCACTGCATTCATTAAGAAAAAGCTCAGAGTTTGATTTAGTCAACAACAAGAAATGCAATCGCAGACATGGTTGAGTTAGTCAAAGGCAAGCTTGGCCATCACCTCTCCTTTATCTGTGTCGGTGAAAAGGGTGGCCTCGAGAGGCTAATCTTGGTTGGCGCTTCTGACTCCGTGACGTGCTTTGCAGACAACGATGCTGAGACGCGGGTGGAAGATCCACGGCCCGTGTACGTGCCGCGGGACGACCAATTCGAGGAGGGGAAGCAGGAGATGCTGACGGCAGGGGCTCTAAAGGCCGTGCTCCACAACCTGGTGCCCATGCTTGTCGCCGCCTTCTCCCCGGAGAGCCACGACTTCAAGGCCTTCCACGAGGTGGACAACCTCTTCAAGGAAGGCCTGCGCTTGAAGCAGAGCTTGCAAGATCAGCTCTTCCACAAGATCCCCCTCGTCAGCAAGATTGAAGAGTCGAGCGAAGCCCTCCTCCGTTACGACACCCCCGACATCATCACAAGTGAGTACTAGTCCTTCGTATCCTCCTCGTTCTACTTGTCGCATCAATACCTTTTGACCCTCGCCTCTCTCATTGGCACGCATCCGGCAGAGGACAAGTTCGCATGGCTGCGCGACGACGAGTTCGCCCGTCAAACTCTGGCAGGCATCAATCCTGTTAACATAGAAAGGCTTCAGGTACTCGAATCCTCCCTCGAAGAAATCCTACCCGAATCACCTCTGCTTTTTTCTAATGGTGCTTCAACCGCTGTAGGTGTTCCCTCCCGTGAGTAAGTTAGACCCCGCCATCTATGGTCCGCCTGAATCCTCCATCAAAGAAGAACACATCGTCAGCCATCTCAATGGCATGTCTGTTCAACAGGTAACTCACAAAGATTTCATCTTTCTTGACTTTGGGTACCGAAATTGACATGCGACTTGCTATGCAACATCTGCAAACAGGCCTTGGACGAGAAGAAGCTGTTCGTATTGGACTACCATGATGTGTACCTCCCCTTCCTCGATCGGATCAATGCGCACGACGGGCGAAAAGCCTACGGCACTCGCACCATCTTTTTCCTCACCGAGCTGGGAACTCTTAAGCCGATTGCCATCGAGCTGAGTCTGCCGCCCGTGAGACCCGGCGACACTCGGGCAAAGCGCGTCTTCACACCGCCCACCGATGCCACCAGCAATTGGCTTTGGCAGCTCGCCAAGGCGCACGTCTGCTCCAACGACGCCGGCGTCCACCAACTCGTCAACCATTGGTATGTGCGCTTGCGGTTGATCCGATTGATGTATGGATACCCCGAGGACAGGGAGTAACATATGATCATGGCGGCGTTGCTTGTAGGTTGAAGACTCACGCGTGCATCGAGCCGTTTATACTGGCAGCTCATCGGCAACTAAGTGCGATGCACCCCATCTTCAAGCTGCTGAAGCCCCACATGAGATACACGCTAGAGGTGAATGCTATGGCTCGCCAAATCCTCATCAACGGCGGCGGAGTGATCGAGTCCGGCTTCACTCCTGGACCTGTTTGCATGGAGATCAGCGCGGCCGCGTACCGCGATCACTGGCGCATCGATCAGGAAGGACTCCCTGCCGATCTCATCAGAAGGCAAGTATGACGTCGAAGGTGATGCATGACTCTGAGATGTGATGAAACATCGAGCTAACGAGTGTTGGTCTTCCGGTGTCTTCTGATCGTGAACAGAGGCATGGCGGTGGAGGACCCGACGCAGCCGCATGGCCTGAGTCTCGTCATAGAAGACTACCCGTACGCCACCGATGGCCTCCTCCTGTGGTCGGCGATCCAGTCGTGGGTCGAGACCTACGTCGCCACCTACTACGCAGACGCCGAGTCCGTCCAGTCCGACTACGAGCTCCAGAGCTGGTACGCCGAGGCCGTCAACGTCGGCCACGCCGACAAGCGATGTGCGCCATGGTGGCCGCGCCTGTCGAGTCCTGCCGAGTTGAGCTCCTTCCTCACCACCCTCATCTGGCTCAGCTCGGCCCAGCACGCGGCCCTCAACTTCGGCCAGTACCCCCTCGGCGGTTACATACCGAACCGGCCGCCGCTGATGCGCCGGCTCGTCCCGGTGGAAGGCGACCCGGAGTACGAGCACTTCCGGGCTGACCCGGCCAAGTACTTCTTGTCCGCGCTGCCGAGCCTGACTCAGGCGACCACGTTCCTGACGGTGATCGACACCCTGTCGACGCACTCGGTGGACGAGGAGTACCTGGGGGAGAGACCGGACCCATACACGTGGACGGGGGACGGCGAGATGGTGGAGGCGTTCCACGAGTTCGCGGCGGAGGTGAGGCGGGCCGAGTCGGAGATCGCGAGTCGGAACGCGGACCCGGCGAGGCGGAACCGGTGCGGCGCCGGGGTGTTGCCGTACGAGTTGATGGCTCCGAGTTCGGGACCGGGAATCACGTGCCGAGGGGTGCCCAACAGCGTGACCATCTGACCACTCACGTGGTGGTACAATTTTTTATTGAACATCAATACATACATACATACGTACATAAGAGAGGTATTCTTTTATCAATGGCTGTGGGCGCATCACAAGACGAGTAATGTGTGTAAATAAATAGATGATATACATAATAATTGTTGGATGGAACTCTTTTGAAGGAGAATAAATAAATTAAGCGATACATTTTTATTCTGTGCTACTCTTGAAATTGTTTTTTTTTTGTGGAACCTATATATATATATATATATATATATATATTCATACTTATAATATACTCTGATATCATATATCATAAGGATTTCATTAAAAATATTTATTATCGGTATAGATGTATATATATATTTTTTGACGTGGGGATAACTATATCGATGGCATGTCTAATAAGATCACTTTAATGTTTAAGTTAGTAAGGATTTAGAGAGTTCGATCGAGTGAGAGAAAGAGAGAGATAGACACTTGAAAACATATATGAAAATATATATGAAGGTCTTTTATAGTACAGTTGCGATTAATCATGACTAATGCTAAAAATGATTATGTATACCATCCGACTATCGTATCGATGGAGTAGTGACTTAAAGTCTTTTATAGTATAATATATGAATTGAAATCGTAATTAATATCAGAAACAATTAAGCACACCATCCGACCATCAATAAGATCGTAAAATCATACCTCAAATTCGAGAGAGGCAGAGTAACGACTTGTTGAATAGCATGATCAACCTCATAGCCATATCGTCCCGTCGTCAACAACGCTGTGCTCAACTTTGACATGTAGGCAAAGATTGAGTTTATCCTTGTCATTAGCAAATAAACAGTTAAACTTAAATGATCTATGCTAAACTGTGATCATTACGCATTAACATAACCAAAAGCTGTTTGCAATTTCATGAAATTATTCAATCTGTCCTCAAATATATAATACAATAAATGAGAAAAAAACTTGATACATGCAACACAAGTAATCATATTCCCCAATTGTGTTGTTCCACAAAATGCTAGATTTCCACATCAGGGAAGCCTCTTCGATCAACAACTAAAGGCAGCACCAGCATTTAAATTCACAATTCTGCAGTAAATAGCACAAGTTTCGAATTTTACCCATACATCACATGCTTTTGAATGTCTTTGCCTTCCTATTTCTGGTCAAATTATTATGTCTTCCTGCCATCCTCAAATCATCCCCAGAGTGTTTGATTCCAAGCAAACATAGACGGTTCACCATGCAAAACAAGAACATTATGGGGATTATCAACTGCATTTATAGATGTAGGTTGATCTTCTCTGACCATTTTAATATATCAGAATAGACTTGGTCACCACCCAACTCCTCTCCAGAGGCTCCTGCTGCTACTCTGATGATGTCCTCTATTAAAGCAAAGTTGCCCATTATATCGACATGGGCACCACTCTGTGTTCCACGGCCTTCCAAGATATTAGCTGGAGGAGCATGATCGTACTCCCTGATGTATGTCTTAATACCAGAAGGATTGAACCTTGTTTTCCCACGCCATCCTTTGGCGCACATATAACCTGCACTCAACACCGGAACAGTCTCATCACCATTAGCCAAGTAAATACCACCCTGCAAGTTGCTTCCTTCATGCCCGCCATTGGCAGAGCTATCAATCTGAAACGGAATGTAGCACTCAGCAGAAGGTGATAATTTGTAAACATATGCTCTCTCTGTAGGTATTCCCACTCCATACAGAGAATATATCTCCATATCAGGCGCATTTGGTAACCTGAGTAGGAAAAGATGAGGCATGGTAATTTGTATAAGCACAAAAATATTAGGAGCATAAGCATAGTAATCACGAAAAGCATAAATATTACTCCTTAATAGTAAATAAAGATTGTATAGAAATGGCAAAGATTGATGTATTCTTTTGAAAATACATATAAAATTTCTTTATTAATTGATTGTATCTTTATTTCATGTTCAAACTTAATTTCTTTTGAAAATACTCAATATTCATAGTACACAACACATCTAAAATTTCTCATGGTAATAAGTACCAGCATAAAGATTGTCACACTACAGGAATTCCAAAGGCTTTCTTGGTGAGAAATATTACATGTAGCATCATTCTCATGTGCATCTTCAATTCTTCTAAAAATTACCCGAGATCCAACAAAAATGACAAAACTGGAGATATCACAAGAAGAGTACATTATACAAGGGTAACTATATCTGAAGCAGCCATAAGCCAGAATACATTATGCTAAATATTCCTTTTCAGAATTTTCAAATAGAAAAGTATCTGCACCCACTCTCAATTAAATAGACCATGTCAATAATATATTTTAGTTGCTGGATTTTTATCGAGTACTTTTAGGATACCTAGTCGATATTTTTAAGGAAATCTTTATTTATCTTGAAAAATGACACTTTTTTTATGATGAAAAGGTTTTGTTCCAGAGACATGGCTCATCCAAGCCAGTGACATGTATTTATTAGCTAGCCTAAGGCTCAGTATAATGTGCCATAGGCATACTCTTCCTGGTGCAATTTGGCATGAAGCAGATAACAAACTGACTTCACTTTTTCATAAATGTACAAGTGGATTAATCTAAAATGGAAAGAGCCTTACTTTGTCTCCAAGGGATTTGACCAATATTTGTGGTGCATGTACTTTGGGTCATCTAGATCATCAGCAATTCCATGTGAAAAATGTGCACTTCCACGTTGCATCATCTTTGGAGCAACAAAATTGAGAAGATCAATGAGGGAACTAGCTGTATATACTTTGTAATCAGCAACTGCTTTGATTCCTGCCCATCCCAATTCGTGATACTCAGTCCAAATTTCTCTACATGAAACATTCGAATGAGCAACATTGTTTCCCTTAACTGCATCCTGCACTTTCAGAAAAATAGCAGAATTTAAGGAAAAATAGCTTGACAGAAAATTAAAGAAAAGTAAAATGATTTTTGACATATTCGTAACTGTACTAATCCAATTAGCCTAATCACAAGCAATGATGAACCTTGCAGTATCTATGAATGCAAGCCATGAAACAGTTGTGCAAAAGAAAAATATTACCAGCTACCTAAGATTACCATGCTGCATATGACAGAACCACTTTCCTAAAGTCTGAGTGCCCAGTTGCAAAAATGATCCTGAAGTTGTTGAAGCATAAGATGATGAGCAAAACCAACTGATCAAAAGAGAAGTCGGTGACCTTTCGCATGATTGATGGTAAAAGAACGAGAGTCCGTGCTATTCTTTATTAAAATTTTCATAGTCCAGCTCGAACTGAACTGAACTTGAAATGAGAGTTGGTCAACTTGCACTAAAGCCCAAACCAAGTGAAATTTAAAATTGTTAATAATAACAGACAAGAACCACACCATATCAACCAGAATGGCAAGCGATAGAGCAAAAACCCGTAAATGTCCTATAAGCAACAGAAACAAAGGTATGCAAAGTTCTACTTTAGATGCTACTTTCCTAATGTTTCCTGCCTTAACTGTGAGCCAGGGATGACGAAACTGAGAAGCAAGACTTGGGCCACTGCAAGACCAACCAGTATCATCGACAAGGCATTATCTTCTAGTTTCGACAAGGTACTTGAGGTATGGTTTAGACATAATAAAGGATATTTTATACATAATATACAGAATAAACTTCTAGTTTTGCCATGGCAGAAGCCTGGTGCATTGGATCACCCTTTATAAGACAAACTTAGCAAAATAGTTCTCCAAAAATAAATAGAAGATATTGAAAACTCATTGCAGAAGAACTTCCATGAAGAAATATCCATGAAGTATCAACAGAATATCTTATCCTTTTTTTAAATAGTTGCCTAAAAAGTACAGTACTTCAATGAAGGCTTGAATCATGATTGACATATCATACAAGTATCATATCCAACACATCCGGTATGGATACAAGAATTTTAATGTACCTAAATCTCATATATGTTTTCTAACTACTTATTGTACATTCCTATAATAAAATTTCGAATGACTGACACCAACAGTGGATAGTGTGAAGGTTTATTTGTATGGTGGTTTAGCAGGAGGGTTGTCCAGCCAAGCAAAGGTTTGGTCCGTGCCCCTGGGTGTCGACCCAAATAATGTAAGCTCTGATAATCACAAGGTCAAGCCTGGGCCATGAATTGAATGTGTCTATATTCAGTCCAGAATCAAAGATAAACATCAAGTCCCATCACAAATGACATGGTGTTGCTCAGACCACTTGCCAACCAAAGTATCCATTCGGGACCTCTACATATATCTGGCCATGCTGGTTAATGCTGGTATGGGTCCAACAGAGTTTCAGGTTGATCTGATCCATGCTTGATAGGGGATGCATCATATACTTCCAGGGTCCTATTTCAATAATATTAAGAGTTCTCTTTCTTCTTCATTCACATGCTGAGGTAAGAGTAAGATGCCACTTAAATTAGTTGGTAAATTCAACAAGAAATTTGTTTTGATTTTACACAAGACACTGTTTAACTCAAGAAATCATTTCAGTACCTTGAATTGCTCCAATCAAGTTGTCCATAACTGTGGAAGGTTAAACAACCCTTGACTCCAAGGACTGAGGGCTCAGATCTCTTAAAAGATTTCCTTGATCAGCATCACAGAGAACTTTCGGTTGCCAAATCAAACTCAATCAAGACACATACACAAAGTAGCCTGAAAGCAATTAGTGGCGTTACTAAGGATAAGAAAAAACTCAAAACTTCAATCTCTATTTCAGAAGATGCACTTTTAAATGCTATTACTTGTCCTCCAGACAGTTCCCCTCCCCACACTTCTTAATTATATATGTGTATTATCTCTTGGAATTGGAGAGGCATACGTAGTAAACCCATAAAGGATTTTCTCATGTATGCTCATAGGAAATATAGACCTCCCTAATCCTTTTGCAGGAAACTCATGCCTCGGAAGAACAATCACAAAAGCTTATTAAAGGTTTTGGTAAAGATCGGAAGGGTGTTGCAGAGCCTGCTTCTGGAGCTTCAGGAGGAATTTTACTTGCTTGGTGCACCACTCTTACAAATGTCCAGGTGATATCTATTAATACTTGATTGATTAATGCTATTTTACAATTCTATAATGGTAAACCATGGTTTCTAACTGGGATTTATGCAAGTACTTATGATCTCTTGTAACAATCTTTGGAACACTCTTTAAGATTTGAAATTTACTAAATCTCCATGGTGTATTCTTTGGTGATTTTAATTGCATTCTAAATAGTTATGATAAAATTGGTGGTCGACCTTTTAATGCTAACCCTTCTGTTAGAACTTTTAGGGATTTTGTTAAACATTGTGATTTAAATGATATAGGTTTTTATGGTCATAAATATACTTGGTGCAATAATCGTAAAGCAACTGCTCGTATTTTTGATAGACTAGACCATGTCTTTTGTATTTTCAATTGGTTGCAGCTTTATGACCAATCTACTGTATATCAGCTTCCTAAAAGCTCATCTGATCATGCTCCTATTCAATTTCTTATCAAAAATACTAATTATCTTAATGCTCATTTATTTCATTTCCAAAACTTTTGGACAAAATACTCTGAGACTAAAGATTTAGTTCATACCTTTCGGAATCATAATATGGATAGACAACACCTGTGCAATAATTTCCATAACAATTTATGTAGAATATGGGGTACTCTATCTCACTAGAATAAGCATTCTTTAGGTAGGCTTGAGCTTAATAAGGATTAATATTAACAATGTAGAATCCTAATTTGATCATGTCTTGCCTACTGACTCTGATAAGCATCTGAATTCATTTTATAATCATCAGATGGCTCTTATAAAACAAATTAATCTCAAATAGTTGGCCAAAGCCAAATGTGCTTGGATTAATGAAGGAGATAGAAATGTCAAATATTTTCATAATCTTTTGGCTCGTCGTAGACATCAAAATTTTATTAAAATAATTTTAACATTTAACCAAGAGCTTATTGATGATACAACTAGTATCATGAATATTTTTTTGCCAACACTATTCTGAACTTTGGAATACTCAACATTCTCATATTAATCCTCATATTCCTTCCCTTCTAAGTCTAATTGCTGATAAAAGCTCCTCTTTAATTACACCTATAACCTTAGAAGAAATCCATCTTAGTAAAAGCCCATGACCCGATGGCTTCTTTCACCTGTGAATTCTATAGAACTTATTGGGAAACTATAGCTCCCTCTCTGCATCATGTATTTAATTGGTTTCATGAATATGCTCATATTCCTTTAACTTGGACTAAAACTTTTCTAACATTTATTCCAAAAACTAAGAATCCCACTACTGTTAACCATTATAGACCAATTGCACTATCTAATGTAAATTTAGGATTCTAGCTAAAGTCCTATCCAACAGAATCAAGCCTTATCTTTACAAATTTATCGGTCCAAATCAATTGGCTTTTATCCCAAAACGTGGTATCCATGATAATATTAGCATAGCTCAAGAAGCTACTCATTCAATGTATTCTTCTAAAGGTAAAAATCCTTTAGTTCTTATTAAAATAGACCTTGAAAAAGTTTTTAACAAATTGTCTTGGACTGCGATCATCCGCATTCTTACTTCTATGAATTTTCCTTCAAAATTCATACAGTGGATTCAAGCCTGTATTTCCTCTCCTATTTTTGCCTACCTTATAAGTGGCAATATTTCTAATACATTTAAAGGTAATTGTGGGCTTCAGAAAGGAGACCTCTTATCTCCTTATTTATGCATCTTAGTGGCACAGCTACTTTCTCAGCTCTTTTCTGAAGCTTTCTACTCTAATAAACCCACCCCTTTTAAATTTGGTCCCAATTGTAAAATGAGTCATATTCTGCTTTGTTTCAGGGCCAATAAGAAATCTTCCACCACTATTAAATCTATATTTCAAACATATGAGCTAATCACTAAACAGAGAAAACTTCTCAAAATCTGAAATATTCTTTCCTAAATCAACTAATAGACAAATTAGATTATCTATTTGTGCTGATTTAGGGTTTAAGGAGGGCCAATTCCCTTGTAAATATCCTGGTGCCTACATTACTCCTAGGATATCTTCCATTCATAATTATGATGATGTTTTCAATAAATTCAGATCCAAGCTGGAATCTTGGAAAAACACCTCTCTTTCCCAAGCTGGCCATATGGTCTCAAACAAATCTGTTCTAAACTCAATTCCGATACATATTCTCAGCGTTAATTGGATTCTTGATTCAATTATACACAAATTAGAGTCTTATATAAGAATTTTCTTTGGCAGAATACTTCTGACTCTAAAGGTCTCCATCTTATTAACTCGACTACAGTTATTGATTCAAAAAATCATGGTGGTTTGGCCTTTCAAGGCTTATCTACTTTTAAATACTCTCTAGTCTCTACAAGCTTCTCGTATTTCTAGACTACTTAATCATGATAACAGTCTTTGGTGTGATTTAGTTACAACAAAATATGGGTCAATTAATCTATGGTTTCCTCCAAATTTAAAAAATACTAGCTGGAATTGGCGTTTATTTATTCAAGAGTTAATTGCTTTTCATCCAGGTTTTTTTAAACAAATTGGTAATGGTTTTCAAACTGATGCTTATAATAATCCATGGCTCGTTGATTTACCTTTATATCTCAAGCCTACATTCATTAATGTTTCTTCTTTACACATGAACAAATCTGTCTCTCTTATCTGATCAGGTAGCTGGAATCTCCAGTTGCTATCGGATATATTTGCCCCAGAACTGGTTACACTCATTGCATCTTTAGAAATTATTCATCTTCCTTACGATGACTAATGGATTTGGAAGGCAAATTCAGAAGGTAAGGCCACAGCAAAGAGTGCTTATAGATTCCTAAAACCAAGCAATTGTGCCCCTGACACCAACTGGTATGGCTGACAGATTTTATGGAAGCTTCCCATTGCTCCTATGATACAAATATTTTGTTGAAAACTACACAAATGTTTTCCCACCACTGATAGATTACACATGATGAATATTCGACCCCAGCTAAATTGTCCACCTTGTAACTCCACTCCAGAATCCATTAACCACCTATTTTTTTAATGTCTTCTCTCTTTGAAAACCATTGACTGCTGGACTAATCAACTACCTATTTCTTTCCAAATTAAAGATTCCTGGAACTTGGGAGATTGGCTAAAAGAAGGATCTAATTTGGGCTTGGGAATGTTAACTCAAATTGTTATTGCAAACCAGTTTTGGTTCATTTGCAAAGCTCACAATTCTGCTCTTTTTACAGGATCTACACCTATTGTGACATCAATTTAGTCCCAAGCTATTTGCCTTCACTAGCTACTATGCTAGATCTATCATTCCTGCAGGAAATAGGATGAGTAATACTCTTAAGATTCAATGGCATAAACCACCTTCTGGGTGGAGACAGATCAATACTGATGGTTCCTATTTATTGCAGGGTGTGCTTTTGGATATATGATTCGTGGAGTAGATGAAAATTGTATGTTAGCTAGCCAACAATACATTCAAGGAAGGACTTCTCTCCAACGTGAAGCTTTAGCAGTTAAAGCCAGAATTCAATCTGCAATAGCTTATGGTTTATCATATGTCCAGATTTAGATGGATTCTTCTATACTCTACTGGAAAATCAATAGGAGATTATATGGTGACTTATGATGCCCCCATCCACTGGATTAAATGAATCCCTCAGTGTGACTGTAGGGTTGTGAACCAACTTGCCATGTGATGTTCTTAAATTAGGCTGTTAACATTTGCATATTGATTGTTGAATTGTGTCTCATGATTCATCCACATAATTTTCTTTTTTAAGGAGTTGTAGATAGTTGTGTTCTAGACCCTCACTAAAGCTATTGTAGAAGTGATGTTGTCATCATGGAGGCTTTGAAGGAGTAATTGTTGAAAGAAAAATCAACCTAATCAGCTCAATAAACCTGGTCGACACTGCCCAGGCTTGTATCAGCCAGCAAGGTTATTGGACAGAAAGAATGGCCCAATGATGAGATTCCCACCAATAGAGGCTATGAAGAGGGTCGAAGTATGCAGCCTTACCACTATAAGAAGTGGGGATGTTTTGGAGACTCGAAATTTGATTAACCAATACGAGCTATTGGTAATCCCTAAGCATACTTGAGAACCATATTGGTATGGCAGAGTAGTCTCTTGTGATCAACAATGTCATGTATCTACAATAATCCACAATTGCGAAAACGATATTGATGCTTGATTGATCTTCGGTGTTAGTTAGCCAACCTTAAATGCTCTGCCTAGCCAATAGTGGCTATTAAGAAGCTTGCAATACTCACAGTAAGGTTCTTGTTCTACAAGCATGCAGTGTAGGAGAACCACTGAAGTTGAATTATGGTAGTTGTCATTCAAACCCTTGTATAGGACTATGGGCAAATGAAAGCCTGCAACAGATGTCAACAGTGATGATCGTGGGAAATCACCAAAGAAACATTATACCAAGTTCAGGAGCATAAAGAACCTCATTCTGATACAAATGATAGCATGGCCAGCTCCAATTAGGACAGGCCAAGCAAAGGACTAGCTTGGTTCCTTGCACTGGACCAAAGTTATGTCAATGCTGATGACAACAAGGTTGAGCCCAGCATCAAAGTAAAGGCCAGTCTTCTTTTACTTTTATGTATTCCAGTGTTGGGCCATCAAAAATTGTACGATAAGTCAGCATAGTTAAGATGAGAATGTTAAGCTTGACATTCAACATTACCATAAAAGAAACTCTACAACCAAGTGAAGCCTCATTAACGGTTAAAATAAGAGAAAATTGTTTAAGATGAAATCAAAATGTTCAAAGAAAACATATGATTATGGCTAAATTTGGTGAATCAATTAATGTTAGTGGTTGAAGAAATAGAGAAAAATATAAGAAGAATTTACTAAACACAATAGAAAGAAAACATTTTGTTTTTTATTTAGTTAAGAATATTACCCTACATATAGCTCAATGGGGAAAATATCCATGTAGCTGACTTAAATGGTTGAGACCTCACAGCTTATTATTGTTGCAGAAATAAAGTTATTAGTGTTGCCTATGATCAGCTTAGGATTCTGAGCTGCAGTTTAGCTCAATTTCCACATTGATTGCCTACCAATCCAATGAGGCAATGACCGCATAGAAAATTGCCCAAAAAATGATTTTACAGGAAGAATTTAAAGAATTTTGTATTGCAACATTTCACTTAAATAAATCGATGAAAAATCAACAAAGTTCAATTTCTCATAGGAGAGAAGATAAGTTTAAAGCCAACAATGATTTTATTTTAAAGTAACATGTTTCAATAAGATTATTTTGAACATCGTTTGTTTGTCTATTAAGTACTCAATGTTTTTCCTCAAGTAACACACTGTAAAAGGTTCTAACCTATTACTTGCCATGCACACTTCAAAAAGATAAACAAAATGACCTTCATTAAGAGACCCAATAACTTAAAGAGCTATAGATGAAGATTAAAGAAAATTGGAGCAGAATAGTTTGCATAAATAAAAGCTGATGAACACCTATATAAATGCCAGTCCTGCCTAAACCAAGTTAGAACCCATTGAGTAAAGCAAAAGTGAAACTAAAAATTAATTTCAGTGCATCATGAGATTGATCCTTATATCCATATTCCAAAATTACATACACATGATCAGTGACCCTCTTAATACTAAAATCTAGCATCTATACTTTATTGTTTCAGTGCATTTTATCACATTGCTATGGAATTATTTAATATCAGAAGAAGTAACTGTCTTCAGTGTACAGGCCTTTTGTGTCAGTTACAGAAAAATGACACTAACAAGACTCAACCACTAACAAGTTAAATGAGCTAAGGGACAATTTAGTTTCCTGTAACTTGATAGCCTGCGAATGTACTTGTAGAAAGTCGTTCATTTGCAGCAGTTTACTATTGGGATTCTTGTAAATCTAGATACATGATGCTAACATGCATATGGATATGTAGGCTAGGCTGCAATAGGAGAGGGGATGAAATTTTCCGCTCCTCTCTCAGATAATGTTCCCGTCCTCTCCACCATCCCCTGCCCCTCTTTCCACTTTGGGCTTCCTCCTGCTGCCACAGATCAAACCTAGTCACCATTTGGAAAGTAAATTCTCTCCTCTCCCTTTGGTCTCCTCCCTCTCTTCTCTTCTTTTTTTCTCCTTTGCCCTCCTCTGTCCCAACCTCCAGCCTTTCATTTTGAACCACCACCATTGCTGGGGGTCTTACTCTGTAGTTCCCTTAATTGTCTTCTTCCCCTCCTCCATCCTTCCTTTCTTTCACCTTTCAATTTGAGCTGCCACCTTAAAGAGGCCCTACTAAAGGAGGTGACCTCATCATATAAATAAAAGAGATCCATATCACTTTACTTGCAGGCATCGAAACAATTGCACTATATTTGCAGTTACAAGTAGCTGCCATATATGTAGGCATCCAAATTATTTCAAGTGAAATGCTACTTGTAGGCTTATGTATTTTTCTACGACTGCTATTTGCAAGCATATGTATTCACCTGCGACTACATTTTGTAGGCATTCAAAGTTGCAGTCTATCAAATGCCACCTGAAGGGATAACATCCTACCATTTAGTGTCATAAGCTTCAGGGCAATGCCCTTAGTATGAAATGGAAATTAATCGAGACAAGCAAAATCAAAGGATTAATTGCAGCTATCCTTGATATCAAATTGTCAAAACCAGGTAATAACCAGAACATTGTTAGTACCACTGTTCAATTATAAGATATTTCAAGTAGAGATTTGTTATGTCAACCCTGAATAATTTAACTAGACAACTTTTCCATGTTTGGATTAACCAGAATATCTCAGTGTATGTTGAACTTCACAATAACCTGCAATGAACAAGATATACATCTGCCAGAAGAAATGTACAAATTCCAATAAACAAGAACCAATAAACTAAATAACTATACATTAACAAGAACCAATAAACTAAATAAGTTTACAATTCCAAAACACTAATGCATGCCTATTTGGAAAATATTAATCAAGAAGTTACACTGTAAAATTACCCGGAAATCATTCTGCTCGATCTTGGCTGAAGGTGTCTCTGCAATATCTTTCCCAAAAGAAATAATTCTTCCATAGTTGACACTCTGTGATTGACATTCAACCATCTCCCCATCATCATTACTGGAAGCATGAGAATCATTATTCTTCTGCTTCTTAGGGCTACACTCATAGCTTTCTTCTGGCGACCAATCTAAACCACCCCAAATGGTATCACCACCTTTTGGAATCATTGACATAATTGAATCCCATGTGCGAGTCAGACGCATAACGTGCCGTAAGGTCTGAAGCCCCAGAAAATCAGAATCCAACACACCAGGTGCTATGGCCCTACAATAAAGGAATGGTAAAAGTTATGTTATATGTTACTTCAAAAACTGACTAAAGGTACAACATCCAACATTTATCTATTATTCTCTTGTCACAGTAAGTATAGAAACATACTTTTTCTAGACACTATAGTGGTCCAGAATCAACTAAGATTTAAACAAATAAGGCCATAAGTAAGATTCACATATTATTCAATTATCATGCATGACTAACAAATAAACAGAAGTAAGACATTACACTAGCAGGTTGCACGAAAGCTATAAGATGCTGTTATGATATAAGAAGTAAGGCATGTGATCTTGCTTAGCAGGTGGCATAAAAGCTAAACAATGCTTTTATTCAATTAATCAGCATGAATAGCAAATAAACAGAAGACATTGCATCAGCAGGTTGCATGAAAGCTAAAGATGCTGCTATGATATAAGAATTAGAGAAAGGTGGTGAAAAACTACAGAAAGATATGTCAAGTGGTATCACATTTTATTTGCAATGCACACTTTTAGTAATAGATGCCCACTAATTCAACATGCAAGTCCTTCAGTAAAAGACAAAATAATATTGCATTACACACAAGAATAAAATGTTGCAAATTGTTCCTGAATCATGACTTTGCTTCTATTCTTCTTGAAATTTGCTGAAGCAATTTAATAATTTTATGACTCCAGATCAACATATTTAATTTGTCCCTGACCAGATACAGCCAGTTATGCAAAATAGGTTGACTTCCCATTCAAGTTACAAGTAGTAGTTTTTCCAGTAATTTAGCCCGAGATGATGGTCTTACGAGCATTCTCCCATTGCATTCTATGTTATATATGACTGAAATTTTTATATCTTCTTCCTGTCACTATTAGTTGTCCTTTCAATCAGAGCTATAGTAGGAGATAAGGCAGTAATTTTCATCACGATGTTGGTTGGGACAATGATTGGAATCTGAGAGATGGATGCTACAGGTTATGCCCTTGAGAAATTATAAGCCATCATGGCATTTTTCATAAATATATGACCCAGAATGGCAGAACAGAATCGGCAGACACAAGGATGACCAGTGCAACCAGCGAATGATTATATATTTCTACGGTTGAGCAATACAAACAATTAGTATTTTATACACAAAATACTCTTAAACTAGTTTTAAGGTTTGAAAATCATAAATCTCTGTACTTCTTATATTTTGATAGAGGATTTTCTAACAGTTCTAATTTCAATCTTGAATCAGTGATCTATTTCTTTCTCTATACACCATCTTACTTTGGTATTGTAGCCTGTGAAATAAGTATTACACAGGTTTAAAGACCAAATGCAATAAACAAAAGTTTGCTGTCAAAAAATTATAAAAAGTCAAATTCAATTAAAAAAACAATACTATCAAATGTATAATGATTTTCCCATGAAAACATGCGAAATAGCTTCACAAATTAGCACATAACCAGACTACTATAATTAGTACATGTCAGCAGTTATGTACAAAACATTAGGTTAGACGATACTGACATCCATTGCTGGAACAAGAAATCTCATTGGTCAGTCCAACACAAGCAGGAAACAAACTAATGAAAATTATCTTGTATAGTTAATATCAAAGAAGTTCATAAGACAATTACCTCGCAACAGCAACATCTTTTGCTTCAGCAGAAAATAGACTTGAAACTGCTTTTGGGACACCTAGAAATGGTCCTCCGATATTCATAACCGCTTTTATATGCTCTGCACACCAGTTTGGACCACCACCTCCCCCCATTGGAGCAGGTGCCTCAACCCACTTCATAAAATGCAAAAAGTACAAGACTCCCATGGAGTGTGGAATAACCACCACCTTCCTTCCACCATTTGTAGAGACCATGAGTTCTATATTACTTTTTATTCTGCTCAGTGTTTGATCACGTACCTGCATGATTCAAGTTGTAAAAGACAAAACATCATAGTCCATGACTCCATAAATGGCAGGATAAAGAAGACTGCAGTTGGTAAGATACAAGAGATATGAGAAAATAAATAATCCGCGGGAGATCTACAAAGCAGACATTTGATAAAGTGATAAATATAATAGTTTCTTGGGGAGTTCTAAGAACCTCTGTGTTCTGAAATGACATTCGCCAATCATATGCAGCCATGTACATTGTCTTTTCTTCATAACCTATGCGAGCCAAATTTGCAATCAAAACTGCCCATACAAAGTATCCAGGAGCAAAATAATCTGCTGCGACAAGCCCAGAAACCGACCTAACTCTTATTCCTGGAGGGTCCAATCCAGTTTCATTATCCAGCGACATATGTTCAACCCAGCATAAGGGCCTGAGAAAGAAGCAGCAAGAAAAAAATCCAGTAAGCAAATACTAAAAGAAAATACAGTTACTTAACTAAATGAAAGTTCAAAACTTCAAATCACCAAATAATAGTTACTCAAGGATAAAGAACACCATCAGAGATAAGCAATTAGTTCTATTCTCTTCTAGAGCACTCGATATGCTATATCTGATCTGAGGAACAAGCAACAAGAAAAAATCCACTAAAATATAATCTACTCTTGATAAAAATCTACTATGATGAATTCAGCAGGAATACCACCGAAGAAGGAAAATGTTACTTCCTTTTCTTATGTAGAACAAGAACAATCAGTAAAATGAAAGTGAACATAGTCGTAATATGCATATTGCATCAACTGTAGGTTCTTCAGGTAGAAAGAAAGAAAGTGGAACGCCTCGAGCATCTTATGGGCAATGAATAATCATATCTGCAATCGATCTAAAGTAGTACTATGGGATTGTTTTCCCTGTGAATCGAGATGAGAGATTGACTGAATAAGGGTCAACAATTTTTTAGCCTAAAGTACTAGAACAGCTACTTAATTCTTCCCAAACCTTGTATTTGTGGGAGCCTCATGCATTGGATTTGTCCTGTTTTAGCAAAGTTTTTAATTAAGCAAAATTCCTAACTTCTGTTCACCCTCCCTAAACACCTCAATAGAGCGAGCCTCGTGTAGTGGCTCGCACTTCTCCATTTGAACATAATTCCTCACTTCCATAGATGTAATCTTCCCAAAAATCCCTAATTTGTGCATGAAAAGCAAGCAACTACGATACCTACCGTTAGCAGGTATGATAATTTCCAATTTTTGCATGTACTTATTCCTTTCAGCTTAGCAAAGCCGTCCTGAAACTTCAGAACTCCAAATTTTCGACAGAATCCTAAGAAGGAAGGCAACGTACACGCAGAGATACACAGATGCATAAAAAGGTGGCCTTTCTTACCTCTTGTAGACCTCTCCAAAGGTTCCACCCCATAGGCGCTTACGGAAGAGCCCGTCGGCGCATTGGTGACCCTCCCAGAGCTCGAGCCCTCCGGTGACTATTCCAGGCACGAACACCACCGGGTGCTTCGCCCTGAGTCCCTCCTTCTGGAGCTTCACCCCCGGCTGATCCGGCAGCGGGCCCGTGATGACCTCCGTCACGTACTGTGGGAGAGATGCCGGCATTGCTTTGTAGGAGAACAGTAGCAGCCACCAAACGGAGCAGATAATCCCGATGAGCCAGCAACAGTTGTCGAGGCAGGACCATCGCCCCTTCCCGCCCTTCTTCGACGCCTTGGCCTGCTTCTTCTCCCCAACTTCCTCCTTAATAGAGCTGCCGACAGCGGAGGTGGAAGCGTGGTCATCGGCCGGAGGAGAGGCCTTTCTCCGACGGAGCATCGCCATGGGACCGATCCAAAGTTAGGAACGGGCGAAGTCTAACCCTAGGAGGTTCCTGTGGAGGCCCTGGAGTGAAGAAGGCTTGTGGCGGCGGCAACGAGGGACGAGGCTGCCGTTGCCGGCAGGAAAAGCCAGCAAAAAGAAGAACAAAATAAATAGTTCCTTTTTATCAAGGACAAGTAGTTGTTACGCTATGGGAGGACCAAAAGATGATGGGAGGTAAACCAATCTCAAGCAGAGGAGAGCCCACGAAGGAGCGGGCATTCGGTCGGTGGCGAGGAATCCGGTGGATCCTGCAGTAGCCTCTCCCGGATCATCTGCCCTCCTGCGAACATCTCGCCTGGTGTGCGCAACCAAACATTTCTATGGAAACTGTGGGACCCGTTGCTGGCATCCATGAGAAGCGGGGTTTGCGATGTCTGGTCGCTCGTCGCACGCACAGGAGCTGCGACCGTCTCAGCCGCAGAAGTCCTTCCTGGTGACGAGTGGGTGAGCAACTCGTGTCATCGCAGCCGCTGCTTGATCTCAAACATCAACGGAAGACAGTTGGATTTTTATCATTACGCTGATGATTATTATTGTTCGCGCCGACAAGGAAAAAGCCGAATGACCGAGCCACCGATACCTCGAAACGTTTACCCAATTCGTGCTGCCGTCAAGATAGATAGATGATGAGACGGGCACGAGCAAAGCAAGAGTACTCATCTTGAATTAGTATTTTTGCCTTGTAGAGCTTAAGCATCGACTGCAAGCTCACCCTTGTCGGTGTGTTAGCGGCTTGTTTTCTTTTGATGTTTATGAACATTTGCCACCGCCGAATTAATCTGCCGTCTCTACGAACTTCTACTTTCCATCGTGTTGCTTTCTTAATCCAATTCTCTTCGCTGCCTTTGAGTCAAACTTGTGTATAACAAACAGAACTTATCAAGCTTTCAACGTATTAGCAATGTAGATCCAGTCTTGTATCATGCACTTCTCTCTCCGAAGCCTTTGTTTTCCTCTCCTTCACTCTCATTCTCTTATGCTATTCCCGTTACAGATTGCATCTAATGATCATATCAATTTCCTCTGCTATGGAATATATATATATATATATATATATATATATATATATATATATATATATATATATAGCCGAAAAATTGTTAGCTACGTTAGGCTTCTATTGAAATTAAGTTCAAGTCTATTTCACTTCTGAAGCTTAGCATCTTTGTATACAGGTCGAGCCTATTGAAGCTCCAAACCAGGTTTGGTTGTCTCTGCAGAAACCGCCTGCTTCTCTTTCTTGTTATCCTTCATTTCCTGAAATGCTAATTAAACAATAGTATAATCAAATGGTCACATTGATTATTTATGATTAATTTCAAATCCGACTATTTCGTAGAGCATTTCCTGCTGAAACTATACGGAATATAATCAACAAGCTTACATTGCACACCCATGTCCGCGAAGGCCTCTTTGATCACCAGAACAAAAACTCATTGAGCTCAAAGCAGGGCTTCGTAATATCAGAGAAGAAATCAAGTGAAATAGCATGAGTATATGAACATCTTCCTTGTACAAGTAACACAGCTGAAAAGTAGCATCTTCCTGTGGCAAGGGTGAATGAAACTACAAGTAAAGGGCCAACGGTGGTGTGAAACGATAGGCTCAAGTAAGCAGTGTCATGTTAATGCGACATTAAGTCTCATGAAGATTGGAGGAAGGCAACTAATCATTGTTGGTTGTTGTGGATATGATGAAAGAGGAAGTCCAGCTTTTTAGCCAAGTGCATGAAGAAGATGAACACCCAAGAAACCTCAATGCTGTAAAAGAAATAGCTAGAACACTAATGTTTGTTTGCTTATCAAAGATATTGCTCCTGTATCCTGCTGCGGTTCTCCTCCCACCACAACCTTGCGTGCATCTCTCCAAACCTCTCCCGACTGCAAAATTATGATGGCATTAAAAAGAGTTAGCACATGGAAGGAAATCACAACTGTCCACATAAATGGAATGTTTTCCGATTTCCATGAACATAGTGGCATTCAAACTAGAGCTGATTTTTACTATTGGATTTCATAATGAAGGATTTTCGGATTTAGTATCCTGATGGAAAATATCAGTGTTCAGTTAACAATCACCTGGATATCCACTAAGGTGTCTGTGACTTCCTCATTGACACTACACATTGTGGGTAAGGCAGCAAGTAGACAAAACATCAAATTGAAAGAATCAAAGACCATTTAAATCCCAAGTTTATCGACATAAGTTCAATATAATTAGCACAACTTATCGGTAAGAATCAAGAAACAGGAAATTTATGGAATGATAAGGAGTTTGAAAATTTAAAGATGAATAGAAGATCTCCATTGCAGGTTTTACTATTGCACACAAGTTAGCTCACTTATATAAATGGCATAACATGAGAAAGGAATTCTCCAGCAACATGAACATGAAGGGTAACATAGATTTTCCAAGGCCTGACTGATAAAGATTCCTTCATTATTCCATCTGCTGTTACAGCCAATTGTTCCTATATCAAGATTATTCCAATTTGGGTGATAGTGGAGAACATTCTGCTTGCACCGACTCTTACCGCACAGGATCAATTTGTCAGCAATCATGCTTTCGCTTAGCCTGAAACTAACCTACTCCAAGTCTACTCTATGCCATTTAGATTAGATGTCTGACCCTTGTTCTTCAATTGACGATCAATTCAGAAGTGGCTGTGTTTAGGTTAAATACGTCAAGATCAGTTTTTACATGATGCTTTAACTTAAATAGGTCGATAGAACTCTCACAGGCCAAAAATTTGTCGATCAACCAACATGTTGAATATCAGCTTGCTTGGGTTGTAAAAATCTGTCAGAATAAGTTAGCCCACTTCAGTTGAGGTTAATGTTTCAGTCGTTCCAACAAAAATGAGGTCCAGAGTTAATGCAAATGAAGTTGCAACCAGTGCTCATGTTTGACAAATGCAGGACGCACTGTACCCAGTCACAATATTTGTGAAACTAGCATCCAAAGATCAAAAACTGAAAGGGAACCATTCAACAGAAAGAAGCCGCTGAAGAAAGAGAAATCTAACCTGAATCTCACACGACGGAGTTCCCTGATACCTCCAGGTAATTCGCGAATAGTGATGTAGACACCGGGTTCATCCTCTTCCACCCATTCCCTCTCTAGATCACTAGCATTGCTAACTGATGCTGAGAGTTCCCCAGAGCGGTCCACCTCAGGTGATGAGCTTGTCCTCACTGAAGCATCCATCGAAGAT
This sequence comes from Musa acuminata AAA Group, assembly GCF_036884655.1. Taxonomy (NCBI): domain Eukaryota; kingdom Viridiplantae; phylum Streptophyta; class Magnoliopsida; order Zingiberales; family Musaceae; genus Musa; species Musa acuminata. The sequence goes on along the minus strand of NC_088346.1, from coordinate 11,052,116 downwards.
GTTTCTGTCTTTGCACCACTGATGCTTGACAACTTTGGGGTTGAAGTGAGGCCCCCGGAATCATAATAGTGGCGCAGATGGTGCGGATGGTGATGGCCATGGGCTCTGTAGCTTGGATGTTGCTCTAATGAATCAGAAGATGAGTACCCCATCCCACCACCACCACCACCACCACCAATCAATGGCCTCTGGAAGTTGCGAGGGAGCCGCTCTTTGCTGAGAGGTGGCGTCACTGGGCTGTCCTCCTTCGAGCTCTAGGAAGATGATTTAAGCAGCAATGAAAAATTGGTTTAAAGGAAATAAATAACATGAAAAAGGAACTTGTGCAGGAAAAGGATTGATATCAAGCAATCTTCTTTCACCTCATCCTCGGACCTTGGTGGGGTGGGAAGAGGCATGGCGTGCCGATTGAATCTCTGGACATTGTAGAGCTCCATGACCTTGTCATAGTTTTCTGCCCACCACCTCTGGGCTTGCCACTTGTTAAACATCTCTCGGCTACCACAGACCACAGCAATCTCGTTACTAGTTTGTATGAAACTAATGCAAGCAAATTTAAATACAAACTAGCAATTAGTTACTAAGACATTAAAATTTTGATGACATGCAAGGTCTCGATCATGAGCAAACAAGACCATAAGCAATCAGGCAAACCTTAATTTATCCAGCACTTAAATGGCATATAAGTTCTATTGGTCTGATAATTAGAAGCTTGTGAGATAATTCGAATGCACAGAGCCATACCCAAGACATTGCATATGGCATGCAAACTCAATCTATAAAGAACAAATAAATTATCCACACCAGCAGGAAATAACATGCATCTACTAAAATCATCCACATCGTCAAAACTCTGCTATCCAACACCAGCAGGAAAAAACTGTGAAGTTATCTTGGATACGGTTGGTTCCAGAGCTCACAATTGGTTCAGAGACGTGCTAGCCTTCACAAGCAAACCTCTGTTTCCACTCCATGAGTTTTCAATGTACCGAAAGCCGCATCACACGAAGCAAAAGTTGCGTGTATGATTTCATGTAGCCAATGTGGTTTCCAAGTTCGGATAGTTGATCCAGCCATCTGCATGGATCTTAAATCCCTACACCAACCCGATCCACTAAAGTTGAGTGTGGTTGTGGCATCACAGGCGGGCGAGCACGTGACTGACCCATCAACAGCTTCAAGTCACAGGGAATCTCCAGCTCACTAACAAAACTCAAACGGCTTTCACAGCCTACAGAACTCGTTGTAAAGCCTTAAATAACGACCGCAGTTGAATACAAATAAAAAACGGTGGGCCCCGCAGCCCCAAGGAAACGCCTTTGAACAATAGACAAATAATAAACAATCACCACTAGCTTTGTTTACTAGTTTTGATCCGAGTTCGTAGGCCCCCCTTTTCCTCACACCCCGAAGGCGGAGGAGGAGGAGGAGGAGGCGGGTCTTTTGTCCTCATTCTAAAGTGCCTTCGGCTCGTCAAGCCAAGCCCTCGCCACTAGCTTGCGAGACAAGAGGAGCTAAACAACAAATTTGGAACGGGAAAGCAAAGCCTCGAGACCAGGACCGGGCTGACCCCCCCGGGGAAAGCATTCCAATGGGAAGCCGATCCCCCCTCCCCTCCTTCCTTTTTGATGCCATCTTTTTTTCTGTCCAATATATGGCTTCTCGGAATTCCGAAAGATCACCGAACGAAGCTCTTTAATTGCATCCCTTCCAAGAAGTATTGGAAGCATCCAATTGACCAAAACGCCCACTTACTCAACAGCTGAGTGTCATCAAAATGCTATTCGTTTGGTAAAAGAGAAGGAATTGCTTCTCAAAATCGGTTGGAAGATTTTAAACTTAGTCCAGTTTGTTAGTGAAAAACGATCTTGTCGATCGAGTTAAAGGTTTCCTCTTCCGTTTCATGCCACTGTGGCAGTGGTGAAACATGGAAGCGCTCACCCGAGGTACCCAGATCTCGGCCCATAGCGGACGGAGGCCGTGACCGCACTTCCGCGGCCGCGGGGAGACGAGATCCACGTGGGTCGATAACGAGGCGCGAGAGCGGTGGCGGAGTACCTGAAACGGATCCTCTTGAGGTCGTTGCCTCCCTGGGGGAGCGAGAGGAAGGTGATCAGGACCCCGGGCTCGACCTGGGCCACCCACTCCTTGGGCTCCTCCTCGTCGCCGTCCTCCAGAAACGCCGACGCCGCCTCCAACGAGGCCTCCGTCCGGCCGCTCACCGAAGGCTCTCTCTCGCCGCTGGAGAGTGCCTTGAGCCGCGCCTGCAACTCTCGGCCCATAGCCGGCGGCGGCGTGGACGCCGCGCTCCCGCCGGCTCGCCGGTACGCGTAGTGGAACCGCTCCGACTCCGACGCAGCCTCCGAGTCCGCGTAGCCCCCGTGGTGGTGGCGGCGTCGTCCCCCGGCCGCCGCCCCCGAGCACGGCTTACAGTGCCGGTACGCCCCCGACGCCCTCAACGCCATGTCCTTAATCTAGTCCAAACAAAGAAAACCAAATCAAATCCAGATTCGTAGAATGGATCCGAAGAAGCCTAAAGCGGAACCCTGGATCACGCGATAGGTTACCTGGGACGTAAGGGCTTTGATGGCCTGGCGGGTACCGGGCGTGCCGGCCCCGGTGGCTTCATCATCGTCGGGATCGTGGAGCGGTGATCCACCACCGCCACCGCCGCCGCCGCCGCCGAGCTGCTTCGAGCAGGCGATGCACGTTAGCATCTGGGAGCGAGAGAAGTGAGGAGGGAACGGTGAAGGGATTGGGACGTGAGAGGGTTTTGATGGCGACTTGGCTCGAGGAGGTGAGTGAGCTTTAAGGACCGAGACCAGAGAAGAGGAAAGGGAAGAGGGGAGACGGCTGCCGTTACACTGGTCTTGCAGGTATGTCTTAAAAAGGCACATAAAAAAAAGGGGAGGGCGGAATTCTAATTGGGTGCGTATAAAGAAAAAGCTGTTACCGGCTGAGTTGTAGTACGGTCAGTATCTGCAGGAGCGGTGGGGAAGACGAGAACGGGTCGCGAAAGGACACGTGGCGGTGGACGCATCCCTCGCTTCCAAGAGTGGAAAAGGTTAGTTTTTGCCGCCACAGATTCCAATTGAGCTATTTTTCTTTTCTTTTTGTTCTTCCTAATTAAAAGGTTAAAAGCGTTTTTTTGGGAATAATATTGAATGGTGGAATAGTACTATTGGAAGATTTGTTACTATTTCTTGTAGTGTGCCACTGAGAACATTTGTGTTGGATCAAAATGACCTTTGAATTTACATTTTAAATAGATTATTTTTTGACATAACAAAATAATGCTCCATGCAAAGTGCATTATTGATCGTTACCTATCAGAAGTGACTCATTGTCACTTAGTGGAAACACATACCTCAATCCTACTCATTACTATCGTCTCATATCAATTTAGAAAATGTTATTAAACTATCGTGTATGTTTTTATGTGATCATGTCATTTGTCTTGATTGATAACTAGTTGTCTTTGGCTATGATTGCGAAGGAAACAGGTACATTAGGACTCTTGTAATTGTTTTCACAGGTTTTATATTTTTAATTTGATATCAATTCTAGTAATATATCCAACCGATTTAATTCCGATATATCAAGTAGGGTATAGATCTATTTTGATCAATATCAATAAAAATATATATGTTACCAATCATATATCATGCTATTAAATATATATATATTCATGGATAATTTTTTTAAAAAAAAATTTTCTTAGATGATGCACCTTATTTTTAGTTTTTCATTTGATCTCTTCTAAGTAACTCTTGCTACCACCAACGCATTTTTCTTTCTTTATCACGATTGTATGGGACGAAAGCGATGGGGTCTCACTATGGGATAGAGACGATAACGATAGAACAGAAATAATAAAAACCTCGTGAAGATGAATAAAATAATCACAACAATATTCGATGGGGGCAAAAGTGATGAGACAAAAGTGAGAGAGATCGAAGGCAACCAACAATGTCCACTTAAAGTGATGAAAACTTAAGAGAGAGCTTTCAACAATTTAAGAGAAGTTATGTTTATGTTATTTGTTAAATATATGAAAAGGATAATTTAAGAGTCATTTGATGAATAGATTCATTAACAATTATTATTTGTTAAAGAAACTTGAAATTTTTTTATTTGTTATTTTCTATTCAACAATATTTAGCACTTTACTCATTGATAATTGTTCTACCAAGAGGTTCCAAACTTTCATATTCTTTAATTCTCAGAGTGAGAGCATAGTAGGAGATATCAAGTATTTATCAATGATAGAGAGTAAGAAAGAGATCGAAAGTAAATATAAATATTGACCAACATAAATTGGATCATTAATGAATTGTATCGTCTAATTAACATCCTTTGTGATTACAGGATTATTGGATCGATTCGAATGCAATCCATACTCGAATGAGTTAAATAAAAATTTCAATCACATGGATATAGAGAAAGATATTATTATCGACAATCCCCTCTTTCTTATTAGCAACCCCTTACCTCATACAACCATTTAGAAAATAATCAAATATAATCTTTGTAGATGCATCATCTTAATTACTAATCATAACCCTATTTTCCATAACCCCCTCGATTGTTTTAGAATATGACATGTTTCAAAATATTATCTTTTGCATTTATAATCGGATATTTTTAATCCTAAAAATATTAAATCGGTCTAACAAATGTAAAGAATTATTTCTCACCTTCTTTTTTTTAATCTTTTGACCATCTCATTTGATTATCAATTATTTTCATCGTTTTAGATTACGAAAGATGTTCGACGAATAGAAGAAAAAGACATGTATGGAAGGAGTTAAAAGTGTGTATTAAAAGACAAGTCGATCATTTACGTTTGAATAAAATAAAATCTCGTGAGAGAAAAGAAAAAAAAAAGAAGAGATGAGGAAACAATAAACAACTCTTTGTTTCTATGGCTTCAAGTGATCTCTAATCAATATCTAATGCATTTTACGTCACCACATGCCAAGTGATCTCTAATCAATATCTAATGTATTGTTCAGTTGTTCGAACTCATAAGCTTCACATGCAACACCTCGCGTGCACGCAGTCCATTGGTGGCAACAAAACAAAGAATTCATATCAAGAGAATGAAAATAATAGTGATACATATATATATATATACATAGAGAGAGAGAGAGAGAGAGAGGAGATGGATTATTCATGGGGTGCAGTGAACACGCTGGGCATAAAGTAGATGTCATTAAGTTGGTCAGTCAAGTAGTGTACGTCGGATGCACCTGATGTACAAAAGGCCTCCCGTCCTCGTCTGCATGCCTTGTTGCTGGTGAAGAGACAAAGGCTGGGCCACATAGCCGGTGTACTTTGACCACTTTGTAGTCTCTCCTGATGCCGTGCATATATGTCGTATCGTGTGCTTTTGATGTGGCCCACTCCGACACGGCTGCCACATAATCAACTTTACTTGCTTTTCCATTTGCAAGAAAGACTGATTAATCGTTGTTACCGGTGGTTATTTTTGAATTAAAAATGATAATTATAAGTACATTATTTGTCCTGAAACTTAGATTAAATATCGATATAGGGAAATATGTTTTTCTTTTTTAAGAAATTTCATGTAGTAGAGTGGATGTCGGTAATATTCGTGATAAGTAGATAAGATTTCCTGAAGTCAGTTGAGAAAAATAGATCAAACTGTAGAGGAGGCTATGAGTGACAGTGCTATTCTCAAGGTAGGGAGGGATATGGAGAAAAATAGATCGAACTGCAGAGGAGGCTGCAACGATAAACTACAGAGGAGGCTGCAACGATGGGGTGAGGAAGATGCAGAGGAGACTGCAGCGATGCAAGCTGTTGAAGCTTGCTGTGGCAGAGGGAAGTGGCTACATATGGAAGCTGTAAAAACTACAATCGTTCCTGTTGTCGTAGGAAGGCAATGATAGATGTTGTTGTGGGAAACAACTTTGAGCCGTGGCCTCGGGGCCAATGTAGCTCGGTTTGAGTCCGGACGACGGGGATCTCCCTGGGGCGATTCTCGAGCCCGCTGAGGCGGTCGGGTGCGGTGTTCGATCGGGACGGTGTAGCCGTCTCCTCCGGGCAGGAACTCCTCGCCTACGCGTCCAAAGGGGACCTTTGGCTTCGTACCTGCACAAAGGTCGAGCCGACCCTCTCGGCCCGACCCCTCCGACGATCAAGTTAGCTGATGTAGAGGGGGTTTCAAATGAAGAAGGGTTTTTGTGTGTCCCCCCCTCCCCTTTCTAATGAACGAGAGGGTATTTATAGGGAAGCATACTGCTTCCTGAGCTGCCCACTTGTAGGGGGCAAGCTGGTAGCGTCTGACTTTGTGTTGGCGTGGTGTGAAGAATTGAGCTTTGGCAAGATGTTAATGCGCCTCGGTCGGCGTTCCGGTCTGCATTGACCAGGTGCTGTTGCGTGAGGCGTCATCTGATGTCAGTCGAGTCTTATCATAATTACTATCCTCATCATATTCCCCCCCAAAGGAAGTCATGCCATAAAAGGGGGGGTCTAAGGCATGGCTTCGACTTTGAGATACTGTCCCAGCCAGGCGCCTTGCCGGAGGTGTGGGAATCATGGAGTTCAGCAACTAAGAAGGGTCGGATGTGCAGTGGTGACCCAGGTAGCGTGCGACCGACGAGCACACTTAGTAGGGCAGGCTGACGCATGGTATGACCTCGGTGAGCATGGAGCCGAGGAGGATGACGCAGGCGAGCTGGCCGCGCGCATGGGGCCGAGGAGCCGAGGAGGCGTGGAGCTGAGGAGCCGAGGAGCTGAGGAGCTGAGGGCCAAGGAGCACGACGCAGGCGGGCTGGCCGCGCAGGTGTGGTCTCGGGCAACATGCGGTCGAGGAGCACGACGCAAGCGGGCTGGCCACGCTGGTGTGTCTCGGGACGCATAGAGCCGAGGAGCACGACGCAGGCGGGCTGGTCGCGCAAGTGTGGTCTCGGGCAACATGCAGTCGAGGAGCACGACGCAAGCGGGCAGTCACCCGACATTCTGGGCCCTCCTTCTAGCGCCAATCTGTTGTGGGAAACAACTTTGAGCCGTGGCCTCGGGGCCGACGCGGCTCGGTTCAGGTCCGGACGACGGGGATCTCCCTGGGGCGCTCCTCGAGCCCGTTGAGGCGGTCGGGTGCGGTGTCCGATCGGGATGGTATAGCCGTCTCCTCCGGGCAGGAACTCCTCGCCTACGCGTCCAAAGGTGACCTTCGGCTTCGCACCTGCACAAAGGTCGAGCCGAGGCTCTCGGCCCGACCCCTCCGACGATCAAGTTAGCTGATATGGAGGGGGTTTCAAATGAAGAAGGGTTTTTGTGTGTCCCCCCCTCCCCTTTCTAATGAACGAGAGGGTATTTATAGGGAAGCATACTGCTTCCTGAGCTGCCCGCTTGCAGGGGGCAGGCTGGTAGCGTCTAACTTTGTGTTGGCGTGGCGTGAAGAATTGAGCTTTGGCAGGATGTTAATGCGCCTCGGTCGGCGTTCCGGTCTGCATTGACCAGGTGCTGTTGCGTGAGGCGTCATCTGAAGTCAGTCGAGTCTTATCATAATTACTATCCTCATCAGCTGTGGTGGGAGGTGACTACTTTGTTCTTTGGATTAATGTTGCCGAGGTAGAGGAAATGATAGGCAGTTGCCAGCTCAGGTAGGAGAACACTGCAAAACAGGGTAAGCAGTGTCAGCGTCGAGCACCTCGACGAGGTTGCGCGGCAAGGATGGCGGCAGCAACACTTCTCGCTCAAGTGAGATGTGGGAACGAGGAGGAGAGGTCGCTGGCCGGGGAGCAGTTGTGAGGACGGTGGCTACCACGGTAGCATAGGCGATGTTCTTGTGAGGGCAAGAGGTGGCTGAGCAGTCTCCGACTCCGGAACAGGAAGTAGCGATGTTGGAGGAGAGGTAAGCAGCAGCACTGCCCTTTCCAACTGAATATATCGAAAGTAGCACAGGGCTAGATGATGCTTCGGTATATTATCGAGCATTAAACAATCTTCACAAATTCGCATGTTAACTTAACGGGAACTTACCTTCGCACCCGACAAACCGAAACTTCTCATTCCTTTCTTTTCTCTCTTGCACTCAAGATGCTCGCTGAATTACTTGTAAAGTTTTTCTTTTCGCGAGACGTCGGAACTTGTCCGTCCTTCAGGACCTTGCACCGGAACTTCTCATTCCTCTCTTTTCTCTTTTGCACTCAAGATGCTCGCTGAATTACTTATAAAGCTTTTCTTTTCGTGAAACGTCGAAACTTGTCCGTCCTTCATGACCTGTACGAGATTACAACTAAGCTAACTTTGTACGGATGTATATGTCATAAGAGCGCTTCATGATTTAGGTAATCTTAGCTAAGTTCGAGGAGTTAGCACGATGGTACTTCACAACTTAGATAAACGAACTCTCAATTCCAACTAGATTGAGAACTTTTGATATAAAAACCAAGAGCTCCAATCGAGAATAATTATTTTTCTTATCAAAGATGGCTCAGTAAGTAATTAGAAGTTAGATAACTGATAATATTATTATATATATATATATATTGAATATTTAATCAGAATAGTTAATCCGGTGTCCCGATTGAACCGCTTGGACATTGGAATATAATTGGTTCGATTCAGGACCGATTCATTCCGAGGAAAGGGTCCCGGTTCGATTCGATCTTTGGAACTGATCCAGCCGAGTCGCTTTGTTAGTTGAGTTTGGTGAGAAGCATTGCGTCCACATTATTGCTCGATTTGATTGTAGAATTAGATGGCATAACAAAGATAAGGCTCCAACTAGCTTGTAAAAGCGGAATAGTTTTTGGATAATGATATTATTATATCAGATCATTTTCTTAAAGTTAAATTAAATATTTCGTTAAATACGAATCTTTATTATAATTAGCATGGTTAAGTCTCATAAGATTAAGGCATCGTTGAATATTTTTAGATTTTCATGAAATCTAAGTCGCCGTGTGACGAACGCTTCCAAGGGTTTGATTTTTTTCTCCGTCAAAATATTATAATCAGCAGAAATGTAGCTTTGGATCCGAAGAGATATTTGGGTTTCGAGACGCACAAGCAGTACAAAGTAAACAAACAAAGTCACCAGCGTTGAAGCTTACGAGCACATGCAGGGAGGAGGCAATGTGACTGCAGGGAGATAGATCTAAGACGGGCAGCCAATCACCATCTTTCTTCCTCATAAGTTCCAATACCCCCTCCCGCTGGTGGCCGACGGCGACCTCACCTGCTCAAACCAGCTCCAGTTCTCCGGATTCCTGAGGGCCGGCGACGAGGCCTCGGGCCGTGGCGTGAACGGACCGGCCGACCCCCGCCACTCCCCGACGCACTTAACCACCACCTCTCCGATCTTCCCTTCCTCCATCGCCTCATAAACCTTCTCTATGTACTCCCCGGGACTCACCTTCTTCTCCCCTGTCAGCAGCTCCGTGCCCACCTCCTCCCTCACGAAGTTGTACACCGGGTAAGTCCTGCACTTCTTTATCCTACTCCCCACTATGAAGTCTCCTCTCCCAAACCTCTCCCTCGCCTTGGCGATCTCCTCATTCAGTGCGCTACCCAACTCCTCCTGGAACTTGGGGATCCGCTTGAACGCCGCCATGCCTTCCTCGGTTCCCTCCAGCGCCTTCTC